>NC_084651.1:26553201-26723201 GCF_019802595.1 Syngnathoides biaculeatus
GTGCTGGAGCCTATCCCAGCTGTCAACGGGTAGGAGGCAAGGTACACCCTGACCTGGTTGCCAGCCAATCGCAGGGCACATGGAGACAAACAGCCGCACTCACAATCACACATAGGGGCAATTTGGACATAATGATAGATTTAGTCTAACTATACATAGATTACATGCACGTAAGGGTCTCATTCAAAATTCTCATTGAAAACACTGTTTGGGAGACCATACAAATGACCAATATTTTCCACACAATGAGAAATAGATAAATGATGAATGAATGAATGAACAAAAAACCTGAGTTAATTTGTCGATTGTAAGAAAGTTATTGCTTTTGAAACCACTGTGAACACAAACAAAACTAATTTGTTTTTATTGGCCACTTGTAAGATAGCTGTTCTCATTCCCACTGCCAACGTCGATGTAGTCCTCAGAATTCTTGCTGATAGACAGGTGTTCAAATACTTATTTGCAGATGAATCACACAAATCGTTAAAAAAATCGTACATTGTGATTTCTGAATTTTTCATTTTTAGATTATCTCTCTCACAGTGGACATGCACCTACGATGAAAATTTCAGACCCCTCAATGATTTTTGAGTGGGAGAACTTGCAATAAAGCAGGGTGTTCAAATACTTATTTTATTCACTGGAGTTCTCTGGCAGGAATCCTTGCGACTAATTCTACACAAATTGCTTAATATTAATATAGCAGCTGATTTTGTCATACCAGTGTTTTGAGAGCTGCGCGGATAGAAAACTGGATATCAATCATTTTAATGTTCTGATTCTAATTTCAGAATCTTGGAATAATTTGTTACAGCCGAATTTAATATTGACAATTGTTGTAATTCATGAATCCAGGACCTCAGACCTGAAAATTCAGCTACTGTGGGTCGAAGACAAAGAAGAGGAGGAAACAGGATCCGTCGTCAGAAGGAAAAAGAGGAATGCACAGAGCTCACAACGGAGTGCAGGGACTTTGAATATTGGGAATATGACAGGAAAAATCGGGAGTTGGTTGACATGATGATTAAGAGAGAGGTTGATTATACTGTGCATCCAAGAGAGCAGGTGGAAAGGTAGTAAGGCTAGAAGTTTAGGAGCAGGGTTTAAATTATTCTGCCATGGAGTAGATGGGAAGAGAAATGGAGTAGGAGTTATTTTAAAGGAAGAGCTGGCTAAGAATGTTTTGGAGGTGAAAAGAGTATCAGATCGAGTGATGAGACTAAAATTTGAAATTGAGGGTGTGATGTATAATGTGGTTTGTGGCTATGCCCCACAGGTAGTATGTGACCTAGAGTTGAAAGATAAATTCTGGAAGGAACTAGATGAAGTAGTTCTGAGCATCCCAGACAGCGAGAGAGTTGTGATTGGTGCAGATTGTCATGGACATATTGGTAAAGGAAACAGGGGCGATGAAGAAGTGATGGGTAAGTACGGCATCCAGGAAAGGAACTTTGAGGGACAGATGGTGGTGGACTTTGCAAAAAGGATGGACATGGCTGTAGTGAACACTTATTTCCAGAAGAGGGAGGAACATACAGTGACCTACAAGAGCGGAGGTAGAAGCACGCAGGTGGATTATATTTTGTGCAGACGATGTAATCTGAAGGAGATTACTGATTGTAAAGTGGTGGTAGGGGAGAGTGTACCTTGACAGCATAGGATGGTTGTGTGTAGGATGACTCTGGTGGTGGGGAGGAAGATTAAGAAGACAAAGGTAGAGCAGAGAACCATGTGATGGAAGCAGACAAAAGAAGAATGTTGTGCGGCCTTTCGGAAAGAGGTGAGACAGGCTCTCGATGGACAGCAGAAGGAATGAAGATTAGTCGAAGTAAAACAGAATATATGTGCGTGAATGAGAAAGTTGGAGGGGGAAGAGTGAGGCTACAGGCAGAAGAGATAGCGAGGGAGGAGAACTTCAAATATTTAGGGCCAACAATCTAGAGCGATGGTGAGTGTGGTAAGGAAGTGAAGAAACAGGTCCAAGCAGGTTGGAATAGCTGGCGGAAGGTGTCTGCCGTGTTACTTGACAGAAGAGTCTCTGCTCGGATGAAGGGCAAAGTTGAGGTTCTCGCTCGGAGTGAGCCGGTTGGATAGGATAACAAACGAGCTCATTAGAGGGACAGCCAAAGTTGGATGTTTTGGAGACAAGATTTGAGAGAGCAGACTTCGATGGTTTGGACATGTTCAGAGGCCAGAGTGTGAGTATATTGGTGGAAGGGTGCTGCGATGGAGCTGCCAGGCAAAAGAGCGAGAGGAAGACCAAAGAGAAGGTTTATGGATGTGGTGAGGGAAGACATGAGGGCAGTTGGAGTTAGAGAGGAAGAGGCAAGAGATAGGCTAAAATGGAAAAAGATGACACGCAGTGGCAACCCCTAACGGGACAAGCCGAAAGGGAAAGAAGAAGATATATATATATATATATATATATATATATATATATATATATATATATATATATATATATATATATTATATATATATATATATTTTTTTTTTTTTTGTCAAGAATCAACAACAAGTGGGACACAATCGTGAAGTGGAATGAAAGCAACCAGTCACACTCACATTCCCACTGAATGTTTTGTCTTCAACTAACCTACCCTGCATGTTTTGGGAATGTGGGAGGGAACCAAAGAGCCCGGAGTAAACCCACGCAGAGATGAGGAGAACATGCAAACTGCACACAGGTGGGGCAGGGATTTAAATCCCGGACCTCATCATTCTGAGGCAGAAGCTCTCACCAGTTGGCGACCATCCCCCCCATAGCAGCCTTTTTCTTCCTCTCCTCTCAGCTTGTCCCATTAGGGGTCGCTCCAGCGTGTCATCTTTTTTCAGCTAAGCCTATCTCCTGCATCTTCCTCTCTAACATGAACTGCCTTCATGTCTTCCCTCACAACATCCATCAAGCTTTTCTTTGGTCTTCCTCACGCTCTTTTGCCTGGCAGCTCCATCCTTAGCACCCTTCTACGAATATACTCACTCTCTCGCATCGGTACATGTCCAAACTAACCATCGAAGTCTGCTCTCTCGAACCTTGTCTCCAAAACATCCAATTTTGGCTGTCCCTCTAATGAACTCATCTCTAATCCTATCCAATCTGCTCACTCCTAGAGAGAACCTGAACATCTTCATTTCTGACACATTCATTTCTGCGTCCTGTTGTGTCTTCAGCGTCACCGTCTCTAATACATATATCATGGCTGGTCTCACCACTGTTTTATAAACTTTGCCCTTGCCCTTCATCCTAGCAGAGACTCTTCTGTCAAGTAACACACCAGACACCTTCCGCCAGCTGTTCCAAACTGCTTGGACCTGTTTCTTCACTTCCTTATCACACTCACCATTGCTCTAGATTGTTGACCCCCCAGTATTTGAAGTAATCCACCCTCCCCCTCCACCCCTCTCTTTCACGAACATATATTCTGTTTTAATTCGGCCATTCCTCTCCTTTCCAGTGCATACCTCCATCTTTCTAATTGTTCCTCCACCTGATCCCTGCTTTCACAGCATATCACAATATCATCTGTGAACATCATTGTCCAAGGGGATTCCAGTCTAACCTCATCTGTCAGTCTATCCATCACCACAGCAAACAGGAAGGGGCTCAGACCTGCTCCCTGATGCAGTCCGACCTCCACCTTAAAATTGTTCTGTCACACCTACAGCACACCTCACCACGCTTTTGCTGCCCTCATACATATCCTGTTCTATTCTGACATATTTCTCCGTCACACCAGACTTACGCATGTAGTACCACAGTTCCTCTCTTGGTACTCTGTCATAGGCTTTCTCTAGATCCACAAAGACACAATGTAGCTCCTTCTGACCTCTGTACTTTTCCACTGGTATCCTCAAGGCAAATAATGCATCTGTGGTACTTTTTCTAGACATGAAACCATACTGCCTCCACTACTCTTTACCTGTTCCAACCTGCTTGGACCCGTTTCTTCACTTCCTTACCACACTCACCATTGCTCTGGATTGTTGACCCTAAATATTTGAAGTCCTCCCCGCTCGCTATCTCTTCTCCCTGTAGCCTCACTCTTCCCCGTCCAGGTTTGTCATTCACGCACATATATTCTGTTTTACTTCGGCTAATCTTCATTACTCTCCTTTCCAGTGCATGTCTCCATCTTTCCAATTGTTCCTCTGCATGCTCCCTGCTTTCACTGCATATCACAATATCATCTGCGAACATCATGGTCCAAGGGGATTCCAGTCTAACCTCATCTGTCAGCCTATCCATTACCACTGCAAACAGGAAGGGGGTCAGAGCTGATGCCTGATGCAGTCCCACCTCCACCTTAAATTCTTCTGTCACACCTAAGGCACACCTCCCCATTGTTCTGCTGCCCTCATACATATCCTGTTCTATTCTAACATATTTCTCCGTCACACCAGACTTACGCGTGCAGTACCACAGTTCCTCTCTTGGTAGTCTGTCATAGGATTTCTCTAGAGCCACAAAGACACAATGTAGCTCCTTCTGACCTTCTCTGTATTTTTCCACTCGCATCCTCAAGGCAAATAATGCATCTGTGGTACTTTTTCTAGACATGAAACCATACTGCCTCCACTACTTTTTTCATTTTCATTTCATTTTTACTCAATTTCTTCATTCATTAACTTCTTCTTTCTATCTATTCAGCACACTACTGGCACCAGTCAACACATTTCCATCTCTATCTGTAATCACCCTAACCTTCTGCACATCCTTCCCATCTCTATCCCTCTGTCTGGCCAACCTGTAGAGATCCTTTTCTCCTTCTTTCGTGTCCAACCTGGTGTACATGCCGTCATATGCCACTTGTTTAGCAGTCACCACCTCTACCTTTGCCGTACGCCACATCTCAATGTATTCCTTTCGCCTCTCCTCAGTCCTCTCAGTGTCCCACTTCTTCTTCGCTAATCTCTTTCCTTGTTTGACTTCCTGTGTTTTGGGGTTCCACCACCAGGTCTCCTTCTCCCATTTCCTGCTGCTACTCTTTACCATAACTTCATTATATGGCTCATCAACTTTATTGCTCTATAGTTCCTACAGCTCTGCACATTTGCATATGCCAAGTCAACACATTTCCATCACGGTCCTTGATGAGCCTTACCTGCTGCACATTCTTCCCATCTCTTTCCCTCGGTCTGGCCAACCTGTAGAGATCATTTTCTCTTTCTTTCGTGTCCAACTTGGTGTACATGCCATCATATGCCTGTTGTTTAGCCTTCGGCACGTCTTCCTTTGCCCTATGTCACATGTCAATGTATTCCTTTCACCTTTTCTCAGTTTTCTGTGTCCCACTTCTTCACTTATCTCTTTCCTTGTATGACTTCCTGTATTTTGGATTTCCACCACCAAGTCTCCTTCTCTCCTTTCCGACCAGAAGATACCTCAAGTACTCTCCTGCATGTCTCTCTGATCACCTTGGCTGTAGTAGTATAGTCTTCTGGGAGCTCCGTTTATCCATCAAGAGCCTGTTTCACCTTTTTCCAAAAGGATGCACATCATTCTTCCTTTCTCAGCTTCCCCCACATGGTTCTCTGCTCTATCCTTGTCTTTTTAATCTTCCTACCCACCACCAGAGTCATCCTACACACCACCATCCTATGCTGTCGAATAACACTCTCCCCTACCACTAATTTACAATCAGTAACCTCCTTCAGATTTCATCGTCTTCGCAAAATATAATCTAACTCCGTGCTTCTACCTCTGCTCTTGCAGGTCACTTTATGCTCCTGCCTCTTCTGGTTTCCGACTGCCATTTCCATCCTTTTTGCAAAAGTCCACCACCATCTGTACCTCAAACTTCCCTTCCTGGGTGCTGTACTTACCCATCACTTCTTCATCGCCCCTGTTTCCTTCACCAACATGTCCATTAGAATCTGCACACATCACAACTCTCTCTCTGTCTGGGATGCTCAGAACCACTTCATCTAGTTCCTCCCAGAATTTCTCTTTCAACTTGAGGACACATCCTACCTGTGGGGCATAGCCGCTAACCACATTATACATAACACCCTCAATTTCAAATTTCAGCCTCATCACTTGATCTGATACTCTTTTCACCTCCAAGACATTCTTCGCCAGCTTTTCTTTTTAAATAATCCATACTCCATTTCTCTTCCCATCTACTCCATGGTAAAATAATTTAAAATCTACTCCTAAATTTCTATCCTTACTAACTTTACACCTGCTCTCTTGGATGCGCAATATATCAACCTTTCTCCTAATAATCATGTCATCCAACTCCTGAGCTTTTCCTCTCATCGTCCCAACACTCAGTTGTTGGCTCTGCGGATTCCTCTTCTTCTTCTGCTGACAAATCTGCTTTCCTCCTCTTCTTTGTCTTCGACCCACAGTAGCTTTCCACCGACGCCCACCAGGTTAACAGTGCGAGGGCAGGCGTTGTTAACCCGGACCACCACCGATCCGGTATGGTATTCTTTCGATGAACGCTCATATTTGTTTGGCAAAGTTTATGCCGGATGCCCTACCTGATGCAAACCTCTGCATTTATCCGGGTTTGGCCTACAGATTGCACTAGTTAAGGTCCTCATAGGGCTGCATTATGCACCCATAGCATAAATTCGTCATATTTTTTTGGAAGTGGCAATTGCTGACGTCATACTCTGTGCTCTGCCTGGACAGTAGTGGCAGTTTTTTTTCAGTGGGCTGAATCAATACAATCATGCATCCATCCATCCATCCAGTTTCTGAGCCACTTATCCTCACTAGGGTCGTGGGGACGCTGCAGCCAATCCTAGCTGTCTTCGGGCAGGAGATGGGATACACCCTGAATCATTTGCCAGCCAGTTGGAGGGCACATCATGACAGACAACAGTTGCACTCACAATCACACCTCGGGGCAATTTCGAGTCTCCAATGAATGCATGTTTTTGGGATGTGGGAGGAAACCCGAGTGCCTGGAGAAAACCCATGCAGGAACAGAAAGAACATGCAAACTCCTCTCAGGTGAGGCTGGTATTTGAACCCCAGTCCTCAGACTTGTGATACAGCTTCGCCACCATGCTGCCTCACTAGAATTAGATCATTCATAAGATTTGTTCAAAAAGATTCACGATTTGTTTTGAGGTTCACATTCACTGAAGGATATGTTGTTGTTGTTGGGTTATATAAATAAATTATACAGTATATTCTGTTTGATTATTATACTGTATTTTTTGGGTAGTGATTAACTTTTAATGTAATTATATTAAAATGAAACAGGAATTAAATTAATCCAAACAATGAGGTAAAAGAGAAAAAACAGTGCAAACTGAACAATGGACAGTACCCCACCTCGAAGCTTTTCTCCAAAATGTGCAGCGCAATGCATTCAAAGCCCTTTTGAATAAACTGTTTGTTAAAATATTGAAAAACAATTGAACTAAAACGTTAAAAAAAACTCATAAGTGGTGGAGAAAATTTAAAAATGAATAAAAAGTCTGGAGCTTAATGTTATGGAAATTACAAATCGTTGTATTATGTTTCTTACTACTTATACTTATTTACAAAAACATTTTCTCTTCATTTTGTAGGTATTTGTCAACATCCTAAATTTAATCAAAATGTAGATTCCGATGTGTACTTAAAGGGGATATCCAGTGGTTTGCATTAAGAACATATTCAATACATCTTGTAGTATGTGAAGAGTTTGTTTTCAAAACGAGACATAGGCATTTTTTTTCAGATTTACGAAACTCGCGCCAAAATTATCCAGCTCCGAATGGATAATTTTGGCGCGAGTTTCGTAAATCTGAAAAAAAATGCCTATGTCTCGTTTTGAAAACAAACTCTTTGTGTACTCGATCTTGACAATGTGATGCTAAATCCTCTCCCATTTAATAGTGTATGAGAAGATTTTTATCGACAATTACGAATTTTCATGGGCGCTGCCATTTTCGCGAGTCACATGACCTACGTGGGCGCATGTGACGTGTTACGTGCCATTCCAAACGCTCGATTACATGGGACACCATTATGCCCAGCACTGATTTCTCGGATTTATCCTCATCTGATGAAGAAACAGCAGTATCGGTTGATCGGGAAGATGGAGAAATACTTCCATACAGATTTTAACCTGTGGCTGTAAATAATGCCGCCAAGCGGTGGCACCATGAGCTGAGCTCCGCCGCTTGGCTGTAAATAATGTTGAATATTTGGATGGTTCTTCGGGCGGAATGACGCGGAGTCTGACGAGCTCGCTTCTGGCTCGGCGGGGAGCGAGCTCACGGCTCCACCGTTCGGCCTAGCAAGCTCCCCGGCCGAACAAGCTCACGGGTCTGCCGCTCTGAATGAAAGTATCTTCCCAATCAACCGATGCTGCTATTTCTTCATCAGATGAGGATAAATCCGAGAAATCAGCGCTGGGCATAATAGTGTCCCATGTAATCTAGCGTCTGGAATGGCACGTAACACGACACATACGGCCATGTAGGTCATGTGACTCGCGAAAATGGCAGCGCCACTGAAAATTCGGAATTGTCGATTAAAAATCTTCTCAAAAGACTATTAAATGAGAGAGGATTTAACATCACATTGTCAAGATAGAGTACATTTTACATGACCTATTGGATACATTGTTAATGCAAAACACTGGATTTCCCCTTTAAAGCACCTCATTGGTAGAAACAAAACACAAAAGTAATAAAACTTCTCGATGAACTTTCAAATTACACAATGCTACAATAAACTGAGACAAAAGGAAAATAACACTTGGTCACTAAATAAAATCCAGATGATGTTTTCTTTTGCTGAATTCATCTCTTTTAGGTGCGGAAGCTTCACATATTATCAATACCGTGACGACAACAGATTCAAAATTAAAGAAATGCCCAATTAATATTATTACAAATAACTATAAAATATTCCTTCCTCCAGCTGATTGGAATAGTTCTCTGTTAGGTTTTAAGGCAAAATTATTGATGGAACCTAAGAGAACTCTGGAAACTTGTTAAAAAGACTAGAACTTTCCGAAATACAGAGGGGGAAAAAAAAGAAAAAATAGGGGTAATAAATATAGTGAGGTGAACTTCTTGCTACTTTTGGTGCTTTAATTTGATGTTGTAACATCGAGTTATTTGCTTGATTTGTTTGGCAGTAATGAAATGAAGAAAATATATTTTATATTGTAACTTGTGTGGCAATTTGTACTTTGAATTCAAGGCAATGTGAAAAACTATTAGTATTTTACTTTTTGTAAGCTTATGTTCACTAAAGAGAAGGGCACCACATTGGCTGTTCACAAAGTATTGTGGGCTTCATAACTAGCAGAAAATATGTGCTGAAATGTCTGTACTATGACCCACAGAATGAATAATGTGACCTGCTGTATTTGATAAATGCTTGAAGAGATACTGTACTTTTTGCATGGTGATTTTATTTCTTGGCAACAGTGAAAGGTTCATGTTTTATTTTGAATGCATTTTAAAACACTGTGATTTTTTGTGTATATATAGTAACTTCAAAAATGATCCAAAGAAAATCTACTGGGAAATTCCATATTTATCGAACTTGTGACCAGATAACCCGATAGTGACATAAAATGACTTGTTGGGTGATAGTTTGTATTGGCCCAGCAGGATGTGATGAGGCAAAAAATTGGCAGCATGTTGCAGTGGAATTGTAAGTTAGTTGGATTGCTGCACGGCAGACACTTGTAGAGCAACCAATATAGTTTGTTAATTGTTCCTTCTGGCCCACATGCTCATGCGCACGTACACACACACATAAGCCTCCCTCCACACTTTGAAGGCTTTTCTACTTTATAGGAAGACAGGCAGTCATTAGCTGACTCCTATGCTTTTTGTGTACTGGCCTTCAGTTGGAGCACTCTTGATTAAAAACAAATAAATAAAAAATATGGAACTATAAAAAACTGGGACCATGCTATTTATTTATTTATTTTTTTTTACATCAAAATACCTCGGATAAGTACTGGTATCCATGCTAAGTGCGACATTAGTGGAAGGTTGTTCAACAATGAAAGTGTACCACTAGTGTAGTGATACCTCAAGCAATTTAGATGCCTTTAAAGTGACTAAAAGTATTAGTTCTTAACAACAGGTTGCTAAGGCGCTAACATAGTAGCAAGGAGTAAGAGGGAATTTTACTTTCTTGAAGTTGTTTGTTGATACTCCAGTTGTATTTCATTTTTTCAATGAAAGAATACACTTATTGAATGTTTGAATACATTACAGACTTTCTTTTTTGCTTTTTTTGTTCACAGAAATTGCTAACTCAAAGATAACCCACTTTGAATGAAAAGCACAATTGAAGAGCTAATGAAAATTACCATTGAACTCGATTAGGTAAGGTTATCCGCACACTAGGCTAGGCTAACTTGGGCTGAGCAGGTTCAACTCGAAGGATACGGCTCGTATTTATGTACTAACGTAAGACTTGTTAAATTTCCTGTAAGTCTTCACGTCCCTCATTGTACCAGTTATTTAGGTCGTACACTTTTATGACGTTACACACGTTCGATGTTTCTTCAACAGCACAGTTTGATCACAAACACTACCCGTTAGCCAGCTAAGATAATAGTAGTAGTCTGGGCCTATAAGCATTGGTAAGTAAGTACAAAGTAATCACGATCCTCGTTGTATACGAAACATAGGTTTTGCAGGTCGTGTAAGTACTATTAAGTACTAAGTAAGTAAGTAAGTAAGTACTCTTGATGTTTACCTCCTCAGAAAATATTTGATTACATACGTTACTTGATGTTCCCGAGCTAAGATAGACTAGGCCGAGCAGCATCAACGTGAATGAATACGGATGATGGATTTTAGTCCACTGAAGTTGTCACCAGGGGCCTCCCACATCGAGTACTCACAACATTCGGTCCAAATTCAGCAGGACTTCATTATTGAATGGTCATGCAGGTCGGAGCCTCATCGATTTGTTGTCACCAGTTTGGGAAACCGAAGCCAAATCCCAGGCTTCAAACCTAAACATAAAATAAAAATTTTTCATCAAGAATCAACAACAAGTGAGACACAATTGTGAAGTGGAACAAAATTTATGGGATATTTTATACTTTTTTAATCAAATAAAAAACTTAAAAGTGTGGGGTGGGCAATATTATTTGGCCCCTTTACTTTCAGTGCGGCAAACTCAAACAAAATATTAAAATTGGAAATACTCTAAAAAGCATGAGAAAAAAAAGAGTTTTCAACCTGGCTGTAAAAACATTCACACTTGGGGCTGACGTCACCTATGTTGGCAACTTATTCCATTTGTGTGCAGTGCAGCATAAATTTTGCTTCACCATGTTTGCTTTGGACTCTGCGCTAACCTGTCAGTGATTCTCAGAGCTCTGTTGGGTTTATTTTCCATAAACATTTTTTTAATGTATTCAGAACCTAAACCATTTAGCAATTTGTAGACCAATAGCAGAACTTTAAAGACTATTTTAAAGATGACTGGAAGCCAGTGCAAGGACTTGAGAATTGGGGTTAGATGCTCTGAACCCAGCTGCAACATTCTGAATGAGCTGCAGCTTTTTCATGCTCTTTTTGGGGAGTCCAGTCAGAAGACTTTTACAGTAGTCAGGTGTACTTGAAATAAAATTATGGATAAGTTTTTCCTGGTCTGCCTGACACATACAAACCTTCACTCTGGATATGTTCTTCAGATGGTAAAAGGCAGTTTTTGTAGTTGATTTGATATGACTGTTGAAAGTCAACAAACACACAATGTATTTGCTTCTGACCTTCTCTGTACTTCTCCATGAACACATGCAACAACCACATAATCATCCATCCATTTTCTTAGCCGCTTATCCTCACAAGGGCATGTGACTTTTGGAGCCTATCCCAGCTTTCAATTGGCAGATGGCAGGGTACACCCTGAACTGGTTTCCAGACAATCGCAAGACATATAGCCACACTCACAGTCATACATAGGGGCAATTTCAAGTGTCCAATTAATGTTGCATGCTTTTGGGATGTGTGTGGAAACGTGAGTGTCCGGAGAAAACCCATGCAGATAGGTGGAGAACATGCAAATTGCACACAGGTGGGCCGGGATCCAACCCAGGTCTTCAGAACTGTGAGTTCAACGCTTTGCAGCTGCTCCACCGTGCCACCTTCAGTGAAGAAAATAAGTGTTTGAATACCCTGCTATATTGCAAATTCTCCTACTTAGAAATGATGGAGAGGTCTGAAATTTTCATCATAGGTGCATTTCCACTGTGAGAGAGATGATCTAAAAAGAAAAATCCAGAAATCACAATGTACTTCACAATGTTCCCCAGCCCCTACTGTGAATGTTTTCAAATCCAGGCAAAAAAGTCCGTTTCTTATGCATTTTAGACTACTTCCATTTTTCCACTGATATTTCTTATACTGTACGCTGTTGTAACTGTTTTTTTTTTTTTAATTTACAAATGCTTCTATTTCATTGTGTTTGAATGCCTTTAACCATGAAAAGCACATTGACTTACCTGGTCTATCCAATGCACTACACGAATAAATTTACTTTACTTTGCTTGTTCTCATACCCTTCAACTTAGAATGAAAGTGATTGTCACGATCCCGTCACGATGTGTCTTTTAGGATTCATGTTGAGGTATACAAAATGGAGGTTGTAAAGGTGACTTTGAGATTCTACTGCCATGGCTGCAGAAAAACAAATTGGTTTGTGACTAGAGAGAGTGTAGCCACAGGTGGTCTGTATTGAGGCTCTGTAATTGCTTTGCAAAGTGTATTATGGGACTTGAGACCACTCATCCTCTCCATAGGGGTGGACAAGAGGAAAGATGAGTGCGGTAGATAAAAGGCTTGGATTGGATTGGATAACACGATGTCCTGCTGGGAGGCAATTCAACAAGATGCTTATAAGACTGTAAATCAGACATAATTATTATTATTGTTTGCATTCACAGAGCACTTTCAGTGAATGCTCTTTAAGCCAGACAAATGAAATAGATGGTGCATGTATGGACGCACACTTCCATTCAATTTAAATGTCATGTCATTTTTTTAAACATGCTTGGAGATGACAGGTACTGTTTTGATGGACAAGGTATAGAAACTTTGATGTAACACACTAGAAAAAGTAGCATTTACTGCTTGTATGGATAAGACCCATTAATAGACACTGAGCTATAGTATTGTATGTGGGTTGATCTTAAATGAGGTGAATATTAATCGTCCAACCCCAGCAAAACCCCACAACAAAACTTCCTGAAAGCCCCCCAAAAATAAAGTTGTTTTATTGTCTCCCCACTCTATACTCATGAAAAACTCGGCATGTTTGGTATGCTTTGCATTACTTATCTTCACAACAGCAGGTTCCCAGTCCTACAGCACCCTTGCAAAGACACTGATGAAGAGACAACCATTACCAGGCCAGTAGGTCTCCTTCAAAAATCAGATCATATGAATGTGAGACAGATGCAAGAATCTCTGGCCACCTTAAATATGCCTTATTCTTTATGTCAACCTATAAACATTCTAAAATAGATATTGTAATGAAAAATACATATAACATTATTCTCTTCAATGTCTACACGAAAAAATAAATATGAGCGGAGAGCGCGTCATCCATGCGCAAAGTTGCAGAAGTGTCATTCGACGACATCCAAGTGGTTGCCACATTGGCTACATCCTCTGTCCGCGACGTCACCCCTGACAGTCGCCATTGAAAACACGCGGTGGACCCTACTATGGGAGACGAACACGTTCCTTCTGACACGCAAGCTCTTTTCAAAAAGGAGAACACCACACAAACGAGTGAAGTTACCGGGGCAACCTGTACATTGGGCTTTACCCCAGTGGATGAGAGGGCAGCCTTCCCCCGTCCGATCCACTTCCGCGGCAGAGATGAGCCATCGTGTGTCATCGTAGCCGGCCGGTGTGGCTCATTTTTGGCGCTGAGGTGGCTTATCACGGAGCCAAGCCGGGCTGCTTTAGGGCGTTGTTCATGGCCGCCGCCGTCCGTGATGAACAACACCGTCGAGCCGGGGTGCTTTACGGTGTTGTTGTTGCACGCGGCTGAATGCGGACATTGTCGGCAGCGTTCTTCCTTCACCTGCGAGGCCACGCAGCAGCCTTCGTCGACTAGCCCGATGGCGTTCAATGCGCACATTGACACATTTAGCACGCCTGTCATACGTACGCGGATCTTTTGTTACGTTATGAGAAACCAATTACGCGGTCTGCCCCAAACTATTATTTTTTTTTTAGTAGCTGTATACACAACTGCCTGTCATTTGTAATCTACGAAGCTCTCATCCTCTGCACATGTGCAATCCATTTTTCACAAACTGGGTCTCTTGGAAATTTATGAAGGATAAATCCATCCTCCCGAGTGTTCAAGCAATGTCCAGCAATGCAACGAGCCGGCATTTTGGCTAACATGCAGGAACAACGAGCTACCTTCCCGGAGGTAAAACTAATCGAAACAAACGAGTCAACTTGAGGGCAGTCCTCCCATGTACGTCACTTCCTGCTTCTTCTCGAAAACAAATCCCTCGAGAGGATTTTCATGGCGGGAGTTACAAAAAGCTGTATACGTCAAAATAATGTTTTGTGGTGAAAAAAATGCATGGGTCCACGTCAGCTGCCGTTACTTTTATCATACTAAAATACTAAACATACTAAAAATCATGCAATTCATGACAGTGGCTCTTTAAAGTCCTACTGACATCTCTTTATACATGTTAAAATAATAATTGTTATGAAAATTACATATAATACTTCAATGTCTATACGAAAAAATAAATATTAGCAGCGAGCATGTAATTCATGCGCAAATTTGCGGAAGTCTCACTCGACATCCCAGTAGTAGCCATATTGCCTGCTACGTCATTTACAGCAGTCACACTGGTACAGTCGCCATTGAGAAGAAGCTGTGTCACCTGCTATGGGTGACGACCAACAGAGATTTTCGGATTTCTCCGACGCCCCTTCTGACACGGAAGCTCTTTTCGAAGAAGAGAACATCTCACAATCGAGTAAAGTGACCGGGGCAATACTACCCTACTGTTTCAAGTCATATTTGCATGATATGCGGATCACTTCAAACGAACAACAGACCCCTGACAGTATGTATGACAGCATACTTAGCCGTGAGTGATGACAAAGCCGTAAGGTGGTCCGATCGGGCCGCAATGAGCCAATAACCAATAAATGAATCATAATTATCCATCCATCTCTCTACCACTTTTCTGGGTCAGGTCGTGATGGAAGTAGCTTCAGCAGGGATACCCAGACTTCCTTTTCCCCAGCCACTTCTACCAGCTCCTTCACTGCCAAAGAGGTGACATTCCATATCCAAAGAGTTAGTTTCTGTAGTTGGGGATCGGATCAACAAGGTCCTAGGCTTTGGGCACTGCCCAACTCACTTCACACGCGACCTCTATGGCTCCTCTCACCCGCCTGTGTGGAGTTTGCATATTCTCCCCATACCTGTGTGGGTTTTCTCTGGGTACTATGGTTTCCTCCCACATCCCAAAAACATGCATTCATTGGAGAGTCTAAATTGCCCTTAGGTGTGATTGTGAGTGTGGCTATTGTCTGTCTCCATGTGCCCTGCGATTGGCTGGCAACCAGTTCGGAGTGTACTATGCCTCCTGCCCGATGAGAGCTGGGTTTGATTCTTGCACTCCTGTGACCCTTGTATGGATAAGCAGCTTAGAAAATGGATGGATGGATGGATAAATGGATGGATGGATGGAGACAGATGCATTCATCCCTATCAAAGAAGTAGCTCCCAGTTTAAAAAATGTTGGTGAGTTCATCACCAGTCCCTCTCATCTGAAATTGAATAAATGTATTTGATTTTGTTTGATCATCAGACAAATCCAAAATAACATCACTAATCTGTTAATAAAAATTAGATATAAAAAATTAGATAAATATATATAAATATATCATTTATATTATGGATGCTCAATGCGTCGATTGCATTGGTTGTTCATGGAACGGAATGCCAAAAAAAGAAGAAAAAATCATCAGCCAATGTTCCCTCTAAACGCAATTGTGCACTGCTGATGCAGTCTCTTCGCAGATATTCTGCGTTGCACGCAAAAAAAAAAAAGATCCAATGCAAATTGAAAGTATAACATACAGCTATTCAGTTTGTGGCATTTTGGAATGTGATTCAATGAGTGAGGGATGACTGGTTGTTAAATCCAATTGCACAATTCACATACGTACTGTAAGAAATGAAAAGAGGAAGGCACCGGTTCCCTGCTCGAGCCGTCACCTTATCGTGGTGGAGGGGTTTCTGTGTCTCAATGATCCTAGGAGCTAAGTTGTCTGGGGCTTCATGTTCCTGGAGGGACCAGACAAAGTACGACTCCAAAACCCCAATGACGACTACAAAAATTGGATCTTGGTTTCCCTTGCCCGGACGCGGATCACCGGGGCCCCCCTCTGGAGGCAGGCCTGGATGTGGGGCCCGAAGGCGAGTGCCTGGTGGCCGGGCCTGCACCCATGGGCCTCGGCGGGGCACAGCCGGAAAGGGGTAACGTGGTTACCACTTCCCATGGGCTCACCACCTGTGAGCGGGGCCGTAGGGGTCGGGTGCAATGTGAGCTGGGCGGTTGCCAAAGGCCGGGACCTTGGCGATCCGATCCCCAGCTACAGAAGCTTCCTCTAGGGTCACCTCTTTGGGAGGGAAGGAGCCCGAGTTGGTGCGTGAGGTTGAGAAGTTCCAACTAGGTATAGTCTGACTCGCCTATACGCACCACTTGGGCTCTGGTACCTCTCCTCTTGAGAGGGGGTGGACTCTGTTCCACTCTGGAGTTGCCCATGGGAAGAGATGCCGAGCAGGTGTGGGTATACTTATTGCCCCCCGGCTCGGGGCCTGTACATTGGGCTTTACCCCAGTGGATGAGAGGGTAGCCTCCCTCCACCTGCAGGTAGGGGGGTGGGTCCTGATTGTTCTTTGTGCTTATGCACCAAACACCAGTGCAGAGTACCCATCCTTTTTGGAGTCCTTACAGGGATTGCTGAAGAGGGCCTCCTCTGGCGACTCCATCATTCTGCTGGGGGACTTCAATGCCCACGTGAGCAATAACAGTGAAACCTGGAAGGGCATGATTGGGAATAATGCCCCCCCCCAATCAAAACTCAAGTGGTGTTCTGTTACGAGACTGCTCATCACAGATTGTCCATAACAAACACAATATTCAGGCATAGGGGTGTTCACATGTCTACTTGGTACCGGCACACCCGAGGTCGAAGTTCGATGATCGACATTGTGGTCGTGTCATCGGACTTGCGACCGCATGTCTTGGACACTCGGGTGAAGAGAGAGGCGTCGCTATCAACTGATCACCACCTGATGGTGAGTTGGCTCCAATGGTGGGGGAAGATGCCAGTCCGATGTGGCGGGCCCAAAGGTATTGTGAGGGTCTGCTGGGAATGGCTGGCAGATTCCCCTAACAGAAGGAATTTTAACTCCCACCTCCGAAAGAATCTGAATGGACGATTTTCCGCGATTCCATTGCTGAGGTGGCCAACCGGAGCTGTGGCCGTAAGGTGGTCAGTGCCTGTCGTGGCGGCAACCCACGAACACGTTGGTGGACCCCAACAGTGAGGGATGCTATCAAGCTGAAGAAGGAGTCCTATCGGGCATTTCATTTCAGCTGATAGGTATCGGCTGGCCAAGCAGAATGCAGCTTCGGTGGTCGCTGAGGCAAAAACCTGGGCGTGGGAGGAGTTCATGATGGCTTCGAGGAAATTCTAGTCCACTGTCCGGTGTCTCAGGAGGGGGAAGCAGTGCACCGTCAACACTGAGTATAGTGGGGACGGGGCGCTGCTGTCCTCAACTTGGGATGTTGTGAGTCGGTGGGGAGAATACGTCGAAGACCTCCTCATTTCCACCAACATGCCTTCCCACGAGGAAGCTGAGTCTGGGTGCTCTGAGGTGGGCTCTTGTATCTCTAGGGTGCATAGCAGTTCACGCAACCAGTCTGCATGTGTTTTGTGGACTTGGCATTCGACCATGTCTCTTGGGGAGTCCTGTCGGGGTTTGTTTGGGAGTATGGGGTACCGAATCCCCTGATACGAGCTGTTCGGTCCCTGTACGACCGCTGCCAGAGTTTGGTCCACATTGCCGGCAATAAGTCAGACTCGTTTCCGGTGAGAGTTAGACTCCGTCAAGGGCTCCCTTTTTCACCAATTTTGTTCATAATTTTTCTGGACAGAATTTCTAGCTGCAGCCGAGGCGTAGAAGGTGTCCGGTTTGGTGGCCTCAGCATTGCATATCTGCTCATTGCAGATGATGTGGTTCTGTTGGCTCTTCAAGCCACGATCTTCAGCTCTCACTGGAGCAATTCGCATCTGAGTGTGAAGCGGCTGGGATGAGAATCACCACCTCCAAATCCGAGACTATGGTCCTCAGACGGAAAAGGGTGGCGTACGCTTTCCAGGTCAGGGATGAGATCCTCCCCCAAGTGGAGGAGTTCATGTATCTTGGGGTCATGTTCACGAGTGTTGGAAGAATGGAGCGGGAGATCGACAGACGGATCGTTGCAGCGTCTGCAGTGATGCAGACTTTGTATTGGTCCGTTGTTGGATTGGACAGCTGGCATCGGCTCCAGCACTCCTGCGACCCATGTGAGGATAAGCAGCTCAGAAAATGGGTAGATGGATGTTTTTACTTTGTTTTTAATGCTTTCATCATGCAAACCACATTCAGTGACAGTACCTTGTGTATGGAATGCAACATTTAGATAAATTTCCTTTCCTATGTGGAGGGAATTATGAAGAATTTTTTTTTTATGGCTGGCAACCCGTTCAGGGTGTGCTCTGCCTCCTGCCCGATGACAGCAGGGATAGGCTCCGGCCCTCCCACGATCCTCGTACGGATAAGGGTCTCAGAAAATAGATGGACGGACGCAATGTACTGTTAACGTTTTGACAAAAAAAAAAAAAAAAACTTCTTGACAGATGCTCATTCCTCACAGTAATCCAAATGAAAGTTGAACCTCTAAAGACAGAATCAATTTCAGGATACTGAAAAAAAAAAAAAACTCAAAATTTTAAAGCCTTTGACTGGACAAGAACTGCTTTGAGAAACATTTAGAAATTTCTACAGTAATGCAAATGTTAAAATATGGTGACCAATGTTAATAATACTACAACAAGGACCGTAAGGACTGAGAGGATGCTGGTAAACACAACCCTCAACTTCAACTTTCTCCACTCCTGCTATGTGAAACACTGCAGGGACATTGTGGTTTGAATCTCGTTTATCTCTCTTTTTTCTTATATCTTCGTATGTGTTTTATTATTTTAACTTAGTCTAAGTAGTATGTGAATTGTGTGCCTTGTGTGTTGACTTTATTTGATTGTCTTTATTTGATGAATGATTGTAGTGATTCAGTACACATAAACAAAAATTGCCACTACTGTCCAGTCAGAGCACAGAGTAAGCAATATGTAGGCCAAGCCCGGATGAATGCAGAGGGTTGTCCGGATAAAACTGTGCCAAACAAATATAAGCGTTCATCTAAGGAATACCATACCAGATCGATCATGGCCCGGGTTAACAACGCCTTCCCCCGGCACTGTTAACCTGCTGCCCGTCAGTGGAAAGCCACTGTGGGTCGAAGACAAAGAGGAAAAAAGTGGATTTGTCAGCAGAAGAAGATGAATACACAATGCCTACAACTGAGTGTTGAGACTATGACAGGAAAAGCTCAGGAGTCTGATGACATGATGATTAGGAGAAAGGTTGATATATTGTGCATCCAAGAGAGCAAGTGGAAAGGTAATAAGGACAGACATTTAAGAGCAGGTTTTAAATTATTTTACCATGTAATACATGTGAAGAGAAATAGAGTAGGGATTACTTTAAACCAAGAGCTGGCTAAGAATGTCTTGGGGGTGAAAAGAGTATCAGATCGAGTGATGAGGCTGAAATTGAGTGTGATATGTATAATGTGGTTAGCGGCTATGCTCCACAGGTTGGATGAGACTGAGAGTTGAAAGAGAAATTCTGGAAGGAACTAAATGAAGTAGTTCTGAGCATCCCAGACAGAGAGATGGTTGTGATTAGTGGAGATTGTAATGGACATGTTGGTGAAGGAAACAGGGACGATGAAAAAGTGATGAGTAAGTATGCCATCCAGAAAAGGAACTTTGAGGGACAGATGGTGGTGGACTTTGCAAAAAGGATGGAAATGGCAGTAGTGAATACTTTTTTTCCAGAAGAGGCAGATACATATGGTGACCTACAAGAGCAGAGGTAGAAGCACGCAGGTGGATTATATTCTGCGCAGACAATGTAAACTGTAGGAGGTTATTGACTGTAAAGTAGTGGTAGGGGAGAGTGTAGCTCGACAACACATGATGGTGTTGTGTAGGACGACTCTGTGGGTAGGAAAATTAAGAAGACAAAGGTAGAGCAGAGAACCATGTGGTGGAAGCTGAGAAAGGAAGAATGCTGTGCGGCCTTCCGGAACAAGGTGAGACAGGCTCTCGATGGAAAGGAGGAGGTCCCGGAAGACTGTACTACTACAGCCAAAGCGATCAGAGAGACAGGCAGGAGAGTACTTGGGGTATCTTCTGGTCAGAAAGGAGAGGAGACTTGGTGGTGGAACTCCAAAATACAGGAAGTCATACAAGGAAAGAGATAAGTGAAGAAGTGGGACACTGAGAAAACTGAGGAAAGGTGAAAGGAATACATTGACATGTGACATAGGGCAAAGGAAGACGTGCCGAAGGCTAAACAACAGGCATATGATGGCATGTACACCAAGTTGGACACGAAAGAAAGAGAAAATGATCTCTACAGGTTGGCCAGACCGAGGGATAGAGATGGGAAGTATGTGCAGCAGGTAAGGGTCATCAAGGATAGTGATGGAAATGTGTTGACTTGGCATGTGCAAATGTGCAGAGCTGTAGGAACTATAGAGCAATAAAGTTGATGAGCCATATAATGAAGTTATGGTAAAGAGTAGGAGCAGGAAATGGGAGAAGGAGACCTGGTGGTGGAACCCCAAAACACAGGAAGTCAAACAAGAGATTAGCGAAGATGAAGTGGGACACTGAGAGGACTGAGGAGAGGCGAAAGGAATACATTGAGATGTGGCGTAGGGCAAAGGTAGAGGTGGTGACTGCTGAACAAGTGGCATATGACGGCATGTGCACCAGGTTGGACACAAAAGGAGGTAAAAAGGATCTTACAGGTTGACCACACAAAGGGATAGAGATGGGAAGGATGTGCGGCAGGTAAGGGTGATTAAGGATAGCGATGGAAATGTGTTGACTGGTGCCAGTAGTGTGCTGAATAGATAGAAAGAAGAAGTTAATGAATGAAGAAAATGACAGAGAAGGAAGAGTAGAAGAGGCAAGTGTGAAGGACCGGGAAGTGGCAATGATTAGCAAGGGGGAAGTTCGAAAGGCACTACAAATGATGAAAAATGGAAAGGCAGTTGGTCCTCATGACATACCAGTGGAGGTATGGAAGCAATTTGGAGAGGTGGATGTGGAGTTTTTGACCATCTTATTCAGCAGAATACTTCTGGGTGAGAAGATGCCTGAAGAATGGAGGAAAAGTGTGCTGGTTCCCATTTTTAAGAACAAAAGGGACTTGCAGAGCTGTGGCAACAATTGTGGGATAACGTTGATGAGCCACACAATGAATTTATGGGAAAGAGTAGTGGAGGGTAGACTCAGGTCAGAAGTCAATGTCTGCGAGCAACAGTACGGTTTCATGCCCAGAAAGAGTATATCATATGCATTATTTGTCTTGAGGCTGCCCGTGGAAAAGTACAGAGAAAGTCAGAAAGAGTTACATTGTGTCTTTGTGGATCAGGAGAAATCCTATGACAGAGTACCAAGAGAGAAACTGTGGTACTGGATGCGGAAGTCTTGTGTGGCGGAGAACTTTGATGGAATAGGAAAGGACACGTATGAGGGCAGCAGAACAGTGGTGAGGTGTGCTATAGGCGTAACAGAAGAATTTAGGGTGAAAGTGGGATTCCTGTTCTCTGTGGTAATGCATTGGCTGACAGGTGAGGTTAGACTGGAATCCCTTTGGACCATGATGTTCGCAGATGATATTGTCATATGCAGTGAAAGCAGGGAGCAGGTGGCCGTACAATTGGAGGCATATACTGGAAAGGAGAGGAATGAAGATTAGCCAAAGTAAAACAGAATGTATCTGCGTGAATGAAAGGTGTGGAGGGGCAAGAGTGAGTCTACAGGGAGAAGAGATAGCGAGGGTAGATGACTTCAAATACTTGGGATCAACAATCCAGATCAATGGTGAATGTGGTAAGGAAGTGAAGAAACGGCTCCAAGCAGGTTGGAACAGCTGGCGGAAGGTGTCTGGTGTGTTATGTGAATGAAGAGTCTCTGCTAGGATGAAGGGCAAAGTTTAGGGTTAGGGTTAATCCGGTCTAATCCGTCTCGGCCTCAGGCCATGATGTACGGATTAGAGACGGTGGCACTGAAGAGACAAACAGGAAGCAGAAGTGGAGGTGGCAGAAATGAAGATGTTGAGGTTCTTGCTAGGAGTGAGCAGGTTGGATAGGATTAGAAATGAGCTAATTGGAGGGACAGCCAAAATTGGATTTTTTAGTGACAGGGTTCGATAGAGTAGTCTTTGATGGTTTGGACATGCCCAGAGGCGAGAGAGTGAGTATATTAGTAGAAGGGTACTGAGGATGGAGTTGCCAGGCTAAAGACCAAGAGGAAGACCAAAGAAAAGATTGATGAATGTTGTGAAGTAAGACATAAGGACAGTGGGTGTTAGAGAGGAAGCTGCAGGAGATATGCTTGGATGGAAAAAGATGACATGCTGTACTGACCTTTAACGGGACAAGCTGAAAAGAAAAGTAGAAGACCAATGTCAATAATAGGGCGCTTTCAATAAAATTTCAGATCTCCTCAGGCTCATTTTTTCAGATTTTAATTGAATTATTTCATTTTGGTAATAGCAACATTGAGTGTCTCTTACTAAACAGGCTCTAAAACATTTTGACTGCAATTTTTTAACTTCTAAATTCACAAAGTAGCATAAATAGATTTTTCTTGAATAACAAAATAATTACTTCTGTTGATGAAAAAATGTCCTTTTTTTATCAAAACAAGTACGAGTATATCAACATAATTTTTGTGAATCAGCATCGTTGTTGTTTATCCCCCCCCCACAAAAAAAATATATGAATAAAAAACGAAATAGGTGCACAGGTATATCTTTATCTTGGATCATATGATGTGCATTTTAGGGACTTTTATGATTTTGGTGGAATAACGAATGGTATGTCAGGGATGTTTCACTATCGAGGTTTATATATATGTTTCTACTAAGCTCATGAAAATAGATGCTTGCTGAGAAGGTGTAGTGTGTTTATGTATTATTTTTTTTTCTACAGATGAAATGGTGAACCCATCTCCAGCAAAGAGTATAGGTGATCCCGGAATCACACCGCTGTCTCCTACACACATTCAGGCAATTCTTCTTTTCCATCTATATAGCTATTTGTGACATTAAATCTCTTTACCCTTAACCTGTCTTGTATAAACACTGATACAAAATATTTGGGCGTAAAGTTTACTTAGGTGGAATGAGCTAATGGAGATAATTGAATTAGTAATTACCTTTGATGTTAATAGTGAAAGATCCAAACTTTTTTATGTTATTTTATGGAAGGACAAAGTAAAATGTGCAAGCGCTAGCAGTAGGAACAAGGAGACACAAGAGTTACTGAGGGACTGAGGAGTTGCGAGATTTATTGTATTTGGACCGTGGTACTGCTAGGAGCGTCGCCATTACTTTGGCGAGCATGTCATTAAACAGGCAGTTTGATGTACACTAGAGGTAATGAGGTCGTCGATGACAGGTGCTGAGAAAAGAGGGAGAGGAGAGAGAGAGGACACAGACACTGCCTCCAGGCGCCAAACGCGGAACTGTATGTTAGAACATGACAGTATTCACCCTCAATGGACGCCTCCTGGCGTCTTGCCAGGCTTCCCCAGGTGAGCTGCGTAAAAGTCATCCAGGAGAGTGGGGTCAAGGATAAAGTCCAGAGAAATCCAGAACCGCTCCTACGGCCCATACCCTTCCCAGTCAACAAGGTACTAGAACCCCCCTACTCTGAGGCTGCATGTTGAGGATGCGTGACACACAAGAAGGCCAGATTGTTGTCAGTAATCTGGTGGTGCTGGTGTTGGGGGGGGGTGGATTATCTGGAGACTAACAAGACGTGGAAAGTGGAATGCATTTTCAATGCAATGTTTGTCAACGGGGGGACGAGGCGGCGATGTATCAGCTGGAGACCATCTCAACGCAATGATGAGGAAGTTCCAACTGGGCGGAAGTCGAATCGATGGTTTTTGTTTTGGTAATGTAACGCGGAGTGACCTCACGGAACTCAGTGTGAAGGGGAATGTCATGGGAAGAAAGCCCGAGGGACTGACCCACCATGTAGTTGAGGATTAGAGAGTGATGTCAATCCGTGAGCAAGGTGGACACTAGAACATTACACCACTCAACGTACGCCTTCTAGCGTCCTGCCAGGCTTCCTCAGCTGAGCCATGTAGAAATCATCCAGGAGAGTGGGGTTTAGGATAAACTTCAGAGAAATCCAGCACCGCTCCTTTGGCTCATACTCCTCCCAGTCAAAAAGGTACTAGAACCCCCGTACTCTGAGGCCACATGTAGATGATGCGCGACACAGAGAAGGCCAGATTGTTGTCAGTAATCTGGTGGTGTTGGGGGGTGGATTAGCTGGAGACTAACAAGACGTGCAACAACTGAGGAAGTTCCAATTGAACGGAAGTGGGATTGATGGTTTTTGGTAATGAGAAAATGACCAATGTAACACGGAGTGATCTTATGGGACTCAGTCAGCCTGGCCTTCCTTCCACACTCCCTGAACTCTTCAGAGATGATCTTGAATAGTAGGAACTACAGCACATACTCCTATAGGTTGAAGAGTGGGGTTGGAAACCGTAGAATGCCATGAACGGGGGACAGTGGCAGAGCTGGTGGGGGGAGTTGTATGCATATACAATCCGTGGGAGAATGGGCTTCGTGAGGATGGGTTCCATGCAGCAAGATAGTGAAGAGCCGACTCCAGGGATTGATTAACTCGCGCCATGTGGTGATTGGTCTGCGGACGGTACCCTAAAGAGAAGATGACTGGTGTGGTCTCCACCTTCCAGAATTCCCACCTGTGAAGAGAAATGTGAACCTAGATTAGAGACAATGCTGATGAGTTTTCCATGAAGTCCAAAGACATGTGTGACTAGGAGGTTAGCAGTTTCCAGGCGAGAGGAGATCTTAGAGAGGGATACATAGTTGACATACCTGGAAAACCGATCAACGATGGTGAGAATAACTATGATCTTCTGAGGCAGGCAAGCCAGCAACGATGTCCATGGTGATGTAAGACGACAGGCGACTGGGGTATTGGCAGGGGGTGCAGCAGACCAGTTGGGGTCGATGTGAAGATTTTCCTCAGTCTCAGGTGGCGGAGTCTTGGATGAATTGATGGGTGTCTTTGATGAAACCTGACCTCCAGAAAAGCTGTTGAATGAACTGGGTTGTTCGGGAGATGGCAGGTTAACTATGAATTGTGGGCCCAATGTTGGATTTCCAAATTTATGGAGTCTGGTACGAACAGGCTGTCAGGAGGCTTGGTTTGGGGCTCGGTTGGTTCTTTTGGTCCTCCTTGACCACCTGTTCAATATCCCATGTGGCTGCACCAATGAAAGAGGAGGCACATGAAGAGGTTCAAGCTCGGGTTCACTGAAAAAGGCATTAGCTTTGCTGTTCTGGGAAAGTAGATGCAAAGTGAGACTAAAGTGAAACAGTTGAGAAATAGTGGACAGTAAGATCAATAAGCTTGTCGGGAGTTGAGTCACTTAGCTAAACAAAGGTAAGCAAGATTTTTGTGGTCGGTCCAAACAATGAAGGGCTCTTAAATCCCCTCTAATCAGTGCCTCTACTCCTCCAGTGCCCAGATTATAGCCAGCAGTTCACAGTTGCCAAAGTCAAAGTTTCCAAATGTTTGAGAGGCTGCCGGGATCCACTGAAAGGGAACACAGGTGGATATGATGCTGGTGAGGGGAAGGCCTGCCTAGTTGTAGTTATGGATGAATGAACGGTCGAAGTTGACAAATCCGAGGAAGTGTTGCATTTCTTTTCGATTCGTCAGAATGGGGCAGTTGATGATTGCTTGGACCTTGGTGGGATCTGGTTGTAGTTGTTCTTTTGCGATGTAGCTGAGGAAATGTACTGAAGACTGTTTTTTCCATTTAAACAGAAAGTTGTTTCTCGAGAAGGCACCGGAGGACTTGCCGTCTTCAGGGTACATAAAAACGAATCGGTTGGGAATGTCAGAGGAGGTCTGTAATCAAAGTTTGAAAAACATTAGGCCCGTTGGTTATAGTGAAGAAAATAAGTATTTGAACACCCTGCTCTAATACATGTTCTCCTTCTTAGAAATCATGGAGAGGTCTGATGAAATTTTCATCGTTGGTGCATGTCCACTGTGAGAGAGATAATCTAAAAAGAAAAATCCAGAAATCACAATGTATGATTTTGTTTAACGATTTATTTGTGTGACACAGCTGTAAATGTGTATTTGAACACCTGAGAAAACCAATGTTAATATTAGGTACAATTGCCTTTGTTTGCAATTACAGAGGTCAAAGGTTTCCTGTAGTTGTTCACCAGGTTTGCACACACTGCAGGAGGGATTTTGGCCCACTCCTCCACACAGATGTTCTGTAGATCTGACAGGTTTCTGGGCTGTTGCTGAGAAACACGGCGTTTCAACTCCCTCTAAAGATTTTCTATTGGGTTTAGGTCTGGAGCCATGCCAGAACCTTGATATGCTTTTTACGGACCCATTCCTTGGTTTTCCTGGCTGTGTGCTTCGGATCATTGTGATGTTGAAAGACCCAGCCATGACCCATCTTCAATGCTCTGACTGAGGGAAAGAGGTTGTTCCCCAAAATCTCACAATTCATGACCGCGGTCATCCTCTCCTTAATACAGTGCAATCGTCCTGTCCCATCTGCAGGAAAACACCCACAAAGCATGATGCCACCAACACCATGGTTCACACTAGGGATGGTGTTCTTGGGATGGAATTAATCATTTGTGTTCCTCCAAACATGGTTAGTGGAATTATGACCAAAAAGTTACATTTTGGTCTCATCTGACCTCAAAACGTTCTCCCATGACTGCTCTGTATCATCCAAATGGTCATTGGCAAACTTAAGATGGGCCTTGACATGTGCTGGTTTAAGGAAGGGAACCTTCCATGCCATGCATGATTTCAAACCATGACGTCTTAGTGTATTACCAACAGTCACTTTGGAAACGGTGGTCCCATCTCGTTTCAGGTCATTGACCAAGTCCTTTCATGTAGTCCTGGGCTGATTCCTTAACTTTCTAAGGATCACTGAGACCCCACGAGGTAATATCTCGCATGAGGCTCCACTCCGATTGAGATTGACCGTCATTTTTATTTTCTTCCATTGTCTAATGATTCCTCCAAAAGTGGACCTTTTTTCACCACCTGGTGTCTTTGGACAGCTCTTTGGTCTTGGCCATGTTACAAGTTTGAGTCTTACTGATTGTATAAGGTGGACAGGTGTCTTTATGCAGCTAACGACCTCATACAGGTGCATCTGATTCAGGATAATACATGGAGTGGAGATGGACATTTAAAGGCGGACTAACAGGTCTTTGAGGGTCAGAATTGTAGCTGATAGACAGGTGTTGAAATACTTACTTAATCGCTAAAAAAAATCATATATTGTGATTTCTGGATTTTTCTTTTTAGATTATCTATCTCCCAGTGGACATGCACATATGATGAAAATTTCTGACCCCTCCATGATTTCTAAGTGGGAGAACTTGCAATATAGCTGGGTGTTCAAATACTTATTTTCTTCAATGTAACCCAAACAGCATGACTAGGTACTCAAAATGTCAGAAAGGGGTCATGACGTAGATTTTCCATACGTATAGTTTTAGGGGTCACAGAGATCCAATTTGATGGAACTTTGGGCATCATAGAGGGGCTCAAATGTGGGGTTGATGAGGGGAAGCGGAGATTTTTTTTTCACAGTGATGTCATTTAAACCTCGGTAGTCAATGCACACCTGGAGAGTAGTATCTTTTTAATCCCCGAAGAGGAATCCAGTTGTAGACATTGGCTGGTTAAAAGGGGAGATCCTGGCAAGAGCTTAGTGACACAGTCATAAAGTCAGTAGGGGGTTAAAAAGTCTTTGGTGAATACTGTTGAGAGGTCATGATATTCAGGCGGAATTTTTGAAAAGTCAACTGGGGCGACAGAAGGTAGTGCTTCTCCAGAGGCTGTCACGGCGGATAGCAGACAGTGATAATAGCAATGTGAACTCCATCCGATGGCAGATAAACGGGTCTGGTCAATATTGATGTTATGAATCTGCAGCCAAGGAATGCCAAGGACTGAGAGTGCTCAGGAGAAGGAAAAACAAAGAGGGAAATGCTTTTTATGTGATTGGTGGAAATGAGGAGCATTTGTTCAGTGACAGAAGACAGGAGTCTGCCATCCAGGGCTATGACACTGTTCAGTAATGGGAGTGGTTGGAGGGGAATTTTGAGTTTATTAATTCTTCATCAATGATACTATCATCGACACCAAATTCAGTGAGGGCAGTAATGGGGTGGTTTTGAGCGAAAACTATAACGCAAGTGGGAATGGTCATATGGGAGGGCGAGCTCGTGATGACGTGGTGAGCCTGGTCTTTTGGTTGGAAAAGGCACAAGGAAATAAAATGATCAGGTTGACCAGAATCAATGCACAGCCGCTGAGTGACACGACACTGACGCTCTTTGGGGTCTAAATGTGTTGAATGTTCTTTTGAGTCCAACTTTATTTTAACAGCAAAACTTGAAAAAAAGTGGAAATGATGTTGAAAAAAATAGCGCAATGTGGAGTACCGGAACCGGAAGAAATGATTGGAAATTTTAATCGATTTCGAAAGTCCGATTACGGTTTCGGTTTTAAAAAAACGAAAACCGGTTATTTGTACCCCGTTGCGATCCCTAATGCGCACCAACAGTTGTCCAGCCAGAAGTCAGGCTTTATGAATGTAGTTCAATACACGAAGACGGACTCGTTAAAGGCAGAGATCGTGTGGACTTTAAAAGTGATCTGCAGCCATTACAGTTACAAATCATGTGAAAATAATTCGAAAGTGTTTGCAGTCATGTTCCCAGACAGTGACATTGCTAAAAACTACCACTGTGGGGAAAGGAAGATTTCGTACCTAGCTACATTTGGCATCGCTGTCCACTTTTCAGGTCGACTGCCTCAAAGCCAAAAAAGCCAGAATAGAGACTGACATATCTAAGTTTATTGAGAAGGCTGACAGGCTGTGTGAGGAGGCAGAAGAAAAGAGGAATCTGAGGTTTATCACCGAGGCCAATGCACTCAGAGGCAGAGCAAAGGACAAGAGAGACACTTTGGCACCTCTGCAGCAACAAATAGAGGAGGCACTGGGTAGGCTCAAGGAGCTAGAGTAGGGGTGCTGAAACACATCAGTAGAAGACATTTGTGTATATAGTTGCAATTGTAGTTAGAATCTGTTTATCTGTATACTGTTATGTGAAGACGTTGACAATGGTCATATCAATGAGAACTACCACAAGGGGCGACAGGTGATCACTGTCACAGGTACTGAGGTACTGGAACATTTGAAGAGTTTGTTTTCAAAACGAGACATAGGCATTTTTTTCAGATTTACGAAACTCGCAGCAAAATTATCCATTCGGAGCTGGATAATTTTGGCGCGAGTTTCGTAAATCTGAAAAAAATGCCTATGTCTCGTTTTGAAAACAAACTCTTCATTTGATGAACCAAGAACGGTTGATGGCACCATTGGGTGTCTTTTTTCCTTACTCTTGATTTCCCACGATGGCCCTAAATTTTTCGTGTCGGCCCTAAATTTTTTCCATGTCAGCCCTAAATTTTTCGTGTCAGCCCCTAAGAATGCCCCTAAAAAGCCCTTAATTTTTTTTGGTCAGACTGAGTATGAACCCTGTATTCAGCCATGGACTTAGTGCCTTGAGAGAGCGAGAGGAGATGATGAATACCTTCTTTGCCCTGGATGGAATGATTGAATACCTTGCGGGTTTCAGCAGAAAAAAGAATCGAATGAATGGAGATCTGGAGAGGAGTTATGCAGTGGACCATTTTGCTGTTTTCCTGCGGAGGCGGTTAGTGACATATCCTACTTTCAAATGATCGTTGGGATAACTGTACAATTGTAGGTCGAATACGAATGAGCATTTTAGTAGAAACTGGCTATAAAAACCGAGGTACCTGGAGTAGGGCTGGGCAGCAGGCTCAGGAGGAGTATGTAGCGGAGGTGGGTCAGGTTGAGAACAGGAAGAAAAAATGGATACCTGTTGCCTGAGGGAGTGTCGTGATTCTATGAGTTCCTGCAGTGCCCGTTCCTGTTTATTTACAGGGACACTGTCGAGGGTGTGTATGGTCGTAATTACCTCTGAGGTTGCTGGGTCCATAATAGCCAAAGTATTCTGTCATGAGCTGAGAGGAACTGGACCCAAGGGCAGATGAATAGATTATTGATTAAAAGTATGTGTTGGCAGGCACATCATTCAAATTTTGAAGTTTCATTCTGTCTGTATTTTCACGTTTTGCCCTTTCATTACATGTGACTATTGTATTTCTACCCTCACTTTCAAATGTTCATAGATTTGAACGTGTATAAGATTACTACAGCGTAGAACCATTGTGTTTCGTCTTATACGTTAACGCCCCTAAATGTGAATGTTTTTTTTTTTTTGTGCAGCAGAATGACACAGACCAGGTCCCATCAGCAATGCCCTTTGTGGTGGTGGTGGCCATTGACTTTGGCACCACATCAAGTGGCTATGCTTATGCATTCACGAAGGAGCCTGAGTGCATTCACACTATGAGGTACGTTTTGGCATTTTTATGGACACGATAGTTTAACAACCAGGTGAGCATGACATAAGACAATTTTTAGTATGTTTCTTCCAAGTCTTCAAAGGTAAAGCTTATTTTTTAAAGAGGGCTTGGAGCTTTATAATTTCAGTGGTACCTTCACATACGAGTAACTTGGCATACGGGTTTTTCGAGACACGACCTGCTTCCAGGACAATTTTTTGCTTAGTCTTGCGTGCCAGGATTTGACGTACGAATGACTGTTGGTAGACGTCACTGCGATCGTTAAGATGCTGAAACGCACAGGTTCTGCTCAGCTCTTTGAGCTCCACCTGGTCTTTACTTTGTGCACCTGGGCTCAGTAACAACTCTGTGCAGCTGTGCTCGCACTTTGTTATTTTGCATTAGGTACAAGTGAATTTTGAACCATGTGGCCCAAGAAAGCAACTGCTAAGGAAAGCTGTGAGAAGAAGAGGATGATGTTGATGGATAGAGATAGAAGATAGAAGATAGAAAAACACAAACGGGGTTTACGAGCGAGTGACAATTGTAAATAGTTATGACCGTAGTACGTCAACCATGTAGGAAGGCCCTCGGAAAACACCAATGAGGAAAAGGAGTCACCTCTGGAATTAAAGGAGCAATAGAGGTGTGGACTGAAAGTTCTGATGAAGATCCATCCATCCATTTTCTACCGCTTCTCCGGGTCAGGTCGCGGTAGCCTCAGCAGGGATACCAAGACATCCTGATCCCGAGCCACTTCCTCCAGCTCTTCCGGTGGGATCCCCAGGCGTTCCCAGGCCAGCTGAGAGATATAGTCTCTCCACCGTGTCCTGGCTTGTCATTTTCCAGTGGGACATGCCCGGAACACCTCACCAGGGAGCTGTCCACGAGGCACCCGAATCAGATGCCCCAGCCACCTCATCTGGCTCCCCTCAATGCGGAGGAGCAGCGGGTCGACACTGAACCCCTCTTGACCGAGCTTCTCACCCCATCTCTAAAGCGAACCCGGACACCCTGCGGACAAAACTCATTTCAGCCACTTCTATCTGGGATCTTGTTCTTTTGGTCATGACCTACCCACATCTTGTAACCATAGGTGAGGGTGGGAATGTAGATCGACTGGTAAATTGAGAGCTTCGCCTTCCGACTTAGCTCCCTCTTTATCCTAACTGACCGATACAAAGACCACATCACTTAGACGCTGCACCGATCCGCCTGTCGATATCCCGCTCCATTTTTCCCTCACTCGTGAACAAGAACCCAAGATCCTTGAACTTCTCTTCTTGGGGCAGGGTCTCATCCCCAACCCAGAGAGGGCACGCCACCCTTTTCGGACTGACGACCATGGTCTCGGATTTGGAGGTGGAGGCTGATCCACTGTGCTGCCTGTTTTTGTACACTGCAATACATTGTTTTTATTTATAATATTTTTTATTTAAAAATACACTATTCTTATTTAAATATGTGAAAAATAAAACATGGGGTGGCATTTCGGGGGCTGGAACAGATTAATGGCATTTATATGAATTTCAATGGGGAAATCCGATATTACATCAGAGCAACTTTAGATAATAGCTCAGTCATGGGACAAATTAACCCTAGAAAACCCAAGACATCCAATTCTTTTTTAAATATGTGACCCCATGGGTTCTCTAGGGTTAAACTCATATCGCAAGGTAACAGTATTTAGCACATCCATTTAAGGCCGGGCATTGTTAAGAAGCTCAGGATTCAATTTCAATTCTTTACGTTGCAATTCGATTCGAGATTGATTCCATTGCTTGCAGTTTGAGTCATTTTGCAGGGGGAAGAATTGCAATGTAGTGATGAATGAATAATTTAACTTACATCCTTTCATCTATCCACTTTCTTTACCGTTTTTTCTCACAGGATGGTGGGTGAGCTCAAGCCTTTACCAGCTGACTTTGAGTGAGAGTAGGTGTACTTTCTGACGCTGGTCACCAGACAACTATAGGCCAACTAAGGCCTATTTGATTGTATATTTATCTAACATTTTTTGGAACAGTATTTCTTTCGATAGATAGAAGTTGAATTAGACAGTAGTTGTGCGAGTCTCTTGACCAGCGACCACCTCAACCAACAACCCTCCAAGTTAAAGCTGTGGGCCTCAGTGTCTGGCTTCACAGGCTTATCCAGTATCTGAAAGCTGTTTAAATTGCAACTCTTGGGTTCCTCACATTCTTGGTATCATTCTCAGCAAATGCTTCTGGTTCTAAGGAGCAAATTTCAGTGGTGAACTGCTATATTAAATGAATAATGCTGTGATTTCAGCATTCTAATCACATTGTTTTGTTAAATATTAGGTCTCTCTTAAATCTGCATATAAAATTCTTCATAATTCCCTCCTCACACGATATTTCCCTTTTAAAAAAAATCTGTAGCATGAGTCATGCAAAGGAAAGGAAATTAAATTGTGTATTTCATGCGTAAGGTAACTCAATGTGGTTTACATGATAAAAGCATTTAAAAAAAAACATCCATATATTCATTTTATGAGGTGCCTATCCTCACTAGCAGGCATGAGCATTTCACGGAAATGATCGTTCCGTTACCGTGTCGTTACCCAGCCTGAGAAAACACGGAACCGAAAGTCTGTTTCCCAGATCTCTGGGCTTACTTTTAATAAAATTCGCCCATGTGTCTCAACAAAATACAACAGTCTGTATAAAACAAACCTACATGAACCCCTTTATTTTTAATGATTAAAATGCCCAGCTTTGTCAGTGTGGTTTACAAACAGCACCGGTTTCCGCTTCTGCGCTACGCATGCGCAAGGTCGAGTTATTCATATCCGGGTCATTCAAACGCTAGTCAAACATGTCGGTTGCCAAGCGTAAAAGACAAAATGCTCATGCCTGCTCAGGCTTTATTTTGAAGTACATGTAAAAACCGGTTCCCATGAGCATTATCAACGGGAACCGAAAAATCGTTTCCCACCGTTTCCCAGGACAAAAAAATCGACGGAACCGAAAGATCGGTTACCATATTTGCCGAAATCCTCATGCCTGCTCACAAGGGTCGCGCGAGTGCTGTAGCCTATCAGAGCTGTCATCAGGCTGGAGGAAACCCTGAACTGGTTGCGAGCCAATCACAGGGCACATGGAGACAGACAACAGTCGCACTCACAATCAGACCAAGGGTCAATTTAGAGTGTCCAATGAATGCATGTTTTTTGGATGTGTGAGGAAACCAGTGTACCTGGAAAAAAAACCCACAAAGGCATGAGGAGAACATGCAAACTCGACACAGGTGAGGCCGGGATTTGAACCGCAGTCCGCAGAACTGGTAGGTCATCGCTCTACAGCTGTGCCACTGGGCCACCAAAGAAAAGAACAACTCATGCAAATTTAAAACAGAAAAAAAAAATAAAAGCATAATTGAAGCAGTGTACAGCACATCACATATTTAAAAGTGTAATGGTCTAAAAAGCAGGAGGAAAAAAAGAAGAAGTTTTTATTCAACCCTCTTTTTTTTAAATTGCCCAAAATTATTATCTCAATTTTGTTGTGATTAACTCAACAGCTCACTTCAACTGTAGTCATCTGGAGACACTGCTAGATATACTGTAACTGTCATCTGCAGAGCTGTGATCGTCAAAATTAAAGTTCTGTAGATTTTGACCCAAGAGTACCATGTACAGATTGAATGGGATGCGTCCAAGAACTGACCCTGGAGGGACGCCATAGGTCATTGCCATTCGACGAGGCACTTCTCAAATAACTCCTTTCCTCCAGGAAGGACCCGAACCATTTAATGACTGTTAGATTTAGTCCTACCGCTGTCTCTAACCTGTTCATCAGTATCTTGCGATCTATCATATCAAAATCTGGACTGAGATACAACAAGCTCAAAATTGACATCTTTCCTGAGTCAGTATTCAACCTTATATCATTTAGGACTTTGATAAGAGCAGATTCTATAGTATTATGAGTCCGGAACCTAATTGAGATTTGTCAGAAAGTCCGTCCGTCCGTCCGTCCGTCCGTCCATCCATCCATCCATCCATCCATCCATCCATCCATCCATCCATCCATCAATCAATCACTACAACTTCTCCGGGTCAGGTTGCGGAGGCAGGAGCTTTACCAGGGATGGCCAGAACTGCATTTCAATAGCCACTTCATTCAGCTTCTCCAGAGAGATCCCAAGGCGGTCCCAGGCCAGCCGATAGAAGTAGCTTCTCCAGCGTGTGCTGGGTCGTCTCTTTCCAGCAGGACATGCCTAGAACACCTCACCAGGAAGGGGACAGGAAGCATATGAATCGGATGCCCCAGTCACCTCATCTGGCTCCTCTCAATGCGGAGGAGCACCGGCTCGACTCTGAGCCAGTCTTGGACACCCTGCAAAGGAAACCCACTTTGGCCGTTTGTATCCGGGATCTTGTTCATTTGGTCATGAGCCAAAGCTCGTGACCATGGGTGAGTGTAGGACCAAAGATCAACCGGTAAACTGAGAGCTTTGCCTTTTTACTGAGCTCCTTCTTTACCAAAACTGACAGATACAAAGCCCACATCATTGCAGAAGCTGTACTGAGCTGTTTGTTGATCTCCTGGTCCATTCTTCTCTCCCTCGTGAACAAAACCCCAAAATGTTCAAACTCCTCCATATGGGGCAGGATCTCATCCTCGACCTGGAGAGGGCATTCCATTCTTTTCAGACTGAGGAACATTGTCTCAGATTTGTCTCAAATACATGTAATGAATAATGCGGCGATGTGACATTAAGGTATGGTGAACTAAAAAAGAATGACATGACACATGATTTGTATGCAAGGAGCAATTAACAAAGGAGGAACAAGTGGGGAGGCCGCTCTCAGGAGAAGTCTGTGAGGCAGAGTAAATTACAACACCTATGACAGAAGGAGGAAGTGATTTTGAAAAGGAGTTGTTTGCTTTTAATGCTATTTTTTAAACGGAACTAAAAATTGTAACTATGGAAATTTCCAAAAGCAACTGACATTTAACTACACATCTTCCAATAATATGATTACAATGACATAAATGTTTTAATTAAATTACATAATGTCATTACATGTCATTTGTTTCTTGCAGGTATGTGAATTTCCCATTTATTTTAGGAAAAGTGTCTAAAGTAGATTGAGGCATTATCCAAAGAAATTGTCGTTCAACTGGATAATCTTTCTAAAAGGATTGATACACATAACATGGATAAATATTCATGGCACGTGTTGTATATGATTAATTAATTTCCCCAGGCGTTGGGAGGGTGGTGATCCTGGAGTCTCCAACCAGAAGACACCGACAACAATTTTGCTGACTCCAGACAGAAAGTTCCACAGCTTTGGCTATGCAGCCCGTGACTTTTATCATGACCTAGACACCAGTGAGTCCAAGCACTGGCTCTACCTGGAGAAATTCAAAATGAAGCTCCATACCACAGCGGTAAGGATTATGCTTTCATTTTTACATCATTGATACTGGGACACCGGCATGGTGGAGCATGGTTAGAGCTTTGGCCTCACTGTTCAGGGGACCAGGGTTCAAATCCCACTCTGTGGAGTTTTCATGTTCTCCCCATGCCTGTGTGGGTTTTTCCCTGGGCACTCTGGTTTCCTCCCACATCCCCAAAACATGCATTGAATGGAGACTCTAAGTTGCCTTAGGTGAGATTGGGAGTGCGACAGCTGTTTGTCTCTATGTGCCCAGCAATTAGCCCGCCTCCTGCCCGATAGTTGATAGGCTCCAGCACTCCCATAACTCCTCTAAGAGGTTCAGAAAATTGATGAATGATTCTGGGACAAACACTGGAGTCTTATCTGTTTGCCACCATTCCAGACACATGTACAGTATTACCAGCTAGTTAGCATAATTTTCTCTGTATTCAGCAGTGCTATTTAGTTCACAAAAATTCTTTGTCACAGTCAACTTTTTTTTCCTGACTAAAACGAAAGTATGACTTCATAAAAATGTAGCAAGCTCGGACAAAATCACAGGTGTCGTTGGTGAGACTGGGCCACCAGAAGTGTTGTTGAATAAAGTTAATAGTTTGTGTGATTCCAGGATGACAGTTTAGTTTGGAGCTTTAGGCCCAATGAAGTACTTCTGAGCGGGCGGAATCGGGAATGAAGAGATGATCAGATGGTCTGGTGTTGGGATCGGGTTGGGTTCTCTGAGCTTTCTTAACTGTTTGCTCGATCTTCCAAGTAGCAACCCCAATAAAGCAAAAGCAAGGAAGGATAGCTTCTGGTTCTATTGGTCTGCGGGGAGGTGAAAAAATATCAGAGAGGGCATCAGGCTTGCCATTGCGGGAAACCAGGGGAGCATCGAGGCTGAAATTAAAGGTCCAAGGAGCTTGCCGGGGGTTAAGCCGTTTGGCATAATGGACCTAGGTGAGGTTTTTGTGGTCGCTCCATATAACAAACAGAACGGTGGTTGGCTCCAGCCAATACCGCCACTCCTCCAGTGCCCAGACGCTGGTTTGGAGCACACAATTCCTTTCATTGTAATTCCGGTTGAAAACGTAAAAGCACCAAGAGTAAAAAAAATTAGGAATGCAATTTTGGGAACACAGTGTCTTACTGGGACATGATGGCTCCAGTATCAACCTCCATGACAAACTGCAGGGAAGGGTCAGGGTGTCTAAAGATGGGGGCACTGATGTACAGTACATAGTTCCTTAAGGCGTTTAAATGCTTGTGATGTAGCAGGGGTCCAATGGAATGGGGAACTGGTGAAGGAGAGACAGGTGAGGGGGGCAGCAACCTTGTTGTGGTCACAGATGAAACAACAGTACAAATTGGCCAAGCCTTGGAATCATTCAAGTTCCTTGCGGGTGGAGGGAATGGGCCAGTCGACAACGGCATGGACCTTAGCCGGGTCAGGTTGTAAATGAGCCTTGTCAATGGTAGATCCTTTTTGTGTGTGTGTCCTGTTCGGCTGTTAGATCAAGCAGGATGGAGAATCTGTATCCCTTTTATTGGCAGAACATTGTTACTGTGTCACAGTGGAGTTTTTAAACCTTTTCTCTGGTTTCTTAGTATTACAATTGATGTTTATTGAGAATCAGAGTCGATGAGTCGAACAGAACAGAATTTCTAGTGGGGGGAAGAGAAAGGCAAAAACACGAATTGTAAATAAAAGAAAAATAAATTATTACATATCTACAACAAGGAAACATTAAATATGGTTGTTGCAAGAGACTGTAGCGCTACACCCTGTGAAGGAAGGACAGGACAAGATAGAACAGGAGAAGAAGCATGCAGGACAAGGGTTGCAAATCCGGCTATACAACTGAAGTTTAATGGGACAGACTAAGTGAATTATAGAAGTCTGTAGAATGAGAACATAAATGGGGAGATACACGAGCAATTCGCATATACATAACTCATTTGGCGCAATAAGTGAGTGGTCCCACGACCAGTGAAAGAGTCCAGGGGTGTGTGGCTATGGACACATGAAAGTGAATTCACACCGTTCTACATGCACAAAGACTGACAAAAATGTACTATAATTTCTATAATCGTCAATGATGTATCCTAAAATCTGAATGGAGGAGAGATGGAATTTACACTTCTCCGCTCTAACATAGTGGTGGTTTTCGAGGAGGTGCTGAAGGACTTGGAGGAGCTGGCGATGTTTGTCAAGGAAGCAAGAGAAGATGAGGTCATTAAGATATACAAAGATGATTCAATAGAGCATGTCACGGAGGACATAAATGATGAGTGTTTGGAAAATCTCAAAGGCATGATAAGATACTCAAGTGTCCGAGGGTGTGTTGAAGGTAGTCTTCCAAACGTCCTCCTCTCAAATGCGGATAAGCTGATATCTGTTGCGTAGATCCAAATTAGTGAATATTTGAGAGTTGCAGAGGGGTTTGAAGGATGGGTCAATGAGTGGCAGGGGTCTTTATTTTTCACCATGTAGTTGGGTCCATGGAAGTCAATACATGGATGAAGAGTGACATCTTTCTTGTCGACCAAAAAAAATAATCTGCCTCCCAGTGGTGAAGAGGATGAGTCGAGAGGTAAGGGAGCCACAGATATCCAATTTAGCTTCCTTTTCTGCACAGGACAAGCTAACCAGGCACTGGAAGAGAGAGGGGCACTGGGCAGGAGGTCAATGGTTCACTCATATGGGTGGGAGAGTGTTGGGGGGGAAATGGTAATATTTTAACTGAACACTGTGCAAGAGGTCATGGTATTCCTTTGGAACATGGGAAAGATTGACAGGTGTGGCAGGTGGCGGAGGTTCACTGGAGGGAGAAACGACCAAGAGAAGACAATGAGAGTGACAGAATGGTCTCCAATTAGTGACGGACAGATGAGTTCAATCGATGTTAGGGTTGTGTTTCTGAAACCAGAGGATACCAAGGACTAACAGTCTCGGGGGAGCAAATGACTAACTAACGGCCAGATGATTTCAGGGAAGATTTTCTGAAACAGGTGAATCGTGCACTTTGGTGGGTAACACGCTTGATGACATGCCCCTGCAAGGCACTGATGTTGGATGGTTACTGTAATTAAGTCCTCAAGAGAGGTGGGTTCGCCAATTGCTGAAAGCTCGTCTTTTAGTTGTTTGGATAATCCCTTTAACAAAATCCCTCTTTAAGTGGCGTCATCCCAACCACATTTACCTCCAAGAATTCTGAACTCTATGTAGTCCAAACCCGCAGAACCTGAACCTTGGGGGAGGCGTAGGAGGTGGCGAGTGGCTTGCCTACCCTTGATGGGGTGATTGAAAATTATTTTAAGTTCATTCAAGAATGAATTAAATGTTGCAAGGACCAAAGAGGAATTCTGCAAATCATGGTAAACCATGTGGCATTTTAGTAACAAATTGGCTACGTGAACCTAGGAGGAGTGTGAGGCTCTAGGAGTGTGAGGCTCTTTGTATGGGAGGCGGGGTTGTTCCGTGCCTATGAGCTTGGAAGGAATACTCATGGAAGAATTGATGAAGTGGCTCTGGGAGGACAGGAGGGATAATTGTCTTGTGAGGGTATTCAAAGATAACATTATCTTGCAGAGGGCTTTGTCCTGTCTGCCTATTTGTGCATCCTAATAGGCGAATGCTTCTCTCAACACATCTGGTGTTGGTGGGTCGATGATGGCTCGAGTATTATGCCACGATACTAATTCGTATCAGCTTTGACATGATATTCCCGTGTAGGTATGAAAGCATCTGGAGAGGTGGCAGTCGAGTTTTTGACCAGCTTTTACAACAGAATTCCATCAGGTTAGAAAAAGTAGTCTTCATTGGTTTGGACAGAGGAAAGATAGTGAGTGTGAGTGAGTGTTACAAGTATGGTGAGGATGGAGCTGCCAAAGAAGAGTCTTAGAGGAAGACCAAATGAAGGGTGATGAATGTAGTGAGGGACACACATTATTATTTACTCTCATTATTATTATTTATCATTATGTATTTAGCTGCCAACATGCAGCTATGGGGGGTACGAATGATTGGGGTTTGGCATAGAAACATGAGATTCAGAGATGTATTTAAGCCACCAGTGGTTACTACAAGCTCTTTCTGCATTTAGTAAGTGTACCAGCTAAACTTGACTCTTGCGACAATGGTTAAGAGCAGTGACAATGCACCATGCATCACTGCATCCTTTTCCTGATAAAGATATGTCCAAACTTATCATTGCACTGTGTTTAAAGGAGATGAGAGGAGCTGTTTTGATCGGCAGCAATTGAAGTCGACATTGAAGTTAGCCCTTTTTTAAATATGTCATCTTGTATGCATCTGCAAAGTTCCCCAAATCTGGTCAACTTGCCTCCATAGAGATTTACACCTCCCACCAAACCGGATTCTCACTGGTCATGAAAATAGAGCCCTCCGTCATGTGGGAGGAAACTGAAGTGCCCGGAGAAAATGCATGCAGGAACGAGGAGAGCATGTAAAACTTCACACATTTGGGGCCAGGATCGAACCCAGATCCTCAGAGCCGTGAAGCCAACGCTTTACCAGCTGCTCCACCATGCTACCTGGATTTGTTTGTTTTGAAGAAATGATCCTGTTGTCACTGGATACCATATAGTCAATGTAATTCTTTCTCGAGGATGCTGTCAACAAAGTATGCTAATTTCAGAAAAAAGAAGTCCAATAAAATGTTCTTTCGCACACATCACTCTCTTCAATAACCAAGGTCATCATTCAAATAAATTGGGACAGTAATTGTCACATTTTTTGCCGTAATGTAAAGCTGACGCTGATGTAAAGCTATAATATTAGCGTCATCTTCTTCACAAACAGAATTTGTCCATTAACACGGATCTTCAGGCAGCCAATGGTAAACGCGTGAAAGCTTTGGACATTTTCGCCTATGCACTGGCCTTCTTTAAGGAGCAAGCACTGAAGGTAATGTATCTGATGCATGCATTTATGATAAGCATTACATACATTGCATACATTATTTGTTATATAAACTGAGGGTGGATCTAGGGAAATCCATTCCGTTCATTTATGAACAAAACATTCCCATTTTAGGTAAAGCAATCAGTGGGCTGTGAGTTATACATTACATATGTCATGAGCCAGGCTGGACTAGGGCCAAGAGGGGCATGGCCACTGCCCTGGCAAGTGACACCTATCACCGCTCACAGCTGTTTCACATTGGAAGAAATGTTTAATAGGTGGTAGAATTATGAGGGGGTCCTGGGAAAAATGTCTTCAGTGTAAGGAGTCATTAACTAGACCAGTGATGCCAAGACTTTTTTAACCCAAGATCTACTTTTCAAGCACCCAGCCTCTTGTGATCTATCGACAGGAGGGCATCATCGCGGGGGGGTGGTCTTGAAGGCGTGGTTGCATCGCCTCGACTGCCATGGAGACAGTAAAAGAAAGACTCTAAATAGGAGACCAGCATGCTAGAGCGCGCCTTTATGTGCGTGCAATCAGCATTTCTGCCACACCTGAATAAAGCGACAAGCTAGATGATAGGCTGACGTCTTTTTTGGCACGTCGTCACAACAAAACTGCCTCGTGATCAATGAGCACAACTCGACCCACTTTAAGAATCCCTGTCCTAAATAGTTACATACTAATGGCTAAATCAAAACACTATGACGCTTTTATGAGGAAAATCTTTTAGTCGTGTTGGTAATACTGAGAGAGAAATAAAAGAACAAATCTGCTCTTTGTTGCACAAATACAAGCCTTAAACATTCTTTGCTCACCGCCTCTTCATCTGTCATTCACCAGAGAGAAAACAACACACACACCTAGTGTGGTGTTTCATCCAACCATTAGGGGCACTTTGGAAAGAAGTGACTAGATATGGGGCATAGAAAAGGAAACGAAGAAGAAACAAAGATGAAAGTAACCAAGACACTGCTCACTGCCATGTGCTAACTGAAAAATGAAATGAAGTTAGAGAAGGGTTCTTCTGGGAAATAGACCACATATACACGACCATATAAAGCCCGTCATAATTAAATGCAGTGTGTTATTTCGCATTATTGATACAATCAATTGATTACAATTTAAAGCAACATATGTACATTCAGAAGGCGAACTTGCCAAGCACAGTGATTCATAAAAATATAATTATATATTATTGTATATCTATATAATGAATGAATGAATCATAACACCACTCATACCTACATACAAAGAGCTGACAGGGTGTTTGTTTTTCATCTTGCAGGAACTGAGTGATCAGACAGGTGGACAGTTTGATAATAATGATGTCCGATGGGTTATCACGGTTCCTGCCATCTGGAAAATGCCTGCAAAGCAATTCATGAGGGAAGCTGCTTATAAGGTCAGCTATGGGCTTCCAATTTCTATTCTTATACACAGGTTGATGTCTAGGATGGACAGTGTCATATGGATTGACTATATATTTTGCACATGAATGGTTAATGAAACAAATTCACAAAAGACACCATCTACCAAGATGTAGACTTTTAGAGCAGGGGATTTTACTTCATAATTGAGTGCATGCGCTGGAATAAGGGAGAAGTGTCTTCTTATGACTGCTGCACATAGAGGAGCCATCATGAATAGCCATGCACTTGCAATGATCTACAGCATTCACAGATGTCATGAGGATGGAGACAGACGATGATGAAAATAGAGACAAATAAATAATACAAAGGTCATGGAATGTTTGTTGTCAAAAGTGCTAAATTGCATTATGTTGCTCTTGCACAAATATAATGATTAGTTCTACAGAAATACATTTTGAAATTAATACAGATCAACTTTTGTCCGTTTGAAGACGTACTTTGTATTCCTTACTTATTGACTGTCCCGAATTTAAGCTTGAACTTACGGCTGACCTACTTCCCTTTGAGTTCACATTAGATCTTTGGGAGGGTGCAGATAAGAATATCGAATCAGTCTCAACCCAGCTTGCTTCTTTATCTGTCTTTCCGATCAGATCCCCTTGCAAGATATGTTTGGTGAGGGCATTAGATGTGTCTACTTGACGACGAGTCTCTCCATCAGGTCTCTTATGTTGATGATGTGCCTCATATGCTTCTTTCACTTCTGATGAAGCATTGTGTATTTTAGTCATTTGGTCTTGTCGTATCTCAATGGGGAGGGTTCCGTCATATGCTCTTTTAGCGTCCCTCACAAAAGACTTTCACTTCTTGTAGGCAGTTGTGAAACCTTTCAAAAGCCTTCTTGATTCGCTTTCTTGGAGTTCTTTGCCTTTTGCAGTTAGTTTTCTGGGGCTCTGACTTCTTCTAAATTCCTCTTGAGGAGCATCTTGTTTTTCTCATTCTTTTATAATGAATTTGCATTTAAATTAGCATAATTAAGATCTTGATATGACTGGTGTACTTCTATAATTTCAGGTTTATCAAGATAGCCATGTTTATCTAGTGAACTTACTTTAACATAAGTTACTTCTTAGTATATTCTTCAAAACGGAAATAGCGCGATGTAACTTGCTTGGAGGTCTGTCGAATGGCAGGTGCACACGTCAAGGAATCTTACGCCAGGGAGGTTGAAGCAGGTGCACACAACGTTCTCGCGTCGGGAAGGTTGAGACAGGCGCACACGTCCTTCCACTTCGGGCAGAATGAGCTCTTACTTGACCTTCCACCTTACGTCGTGGAGGCTGAGTTCTTATGCCGGGCAGGTTGAATTCTTACTGCCGGGCTGGTCTGAGTATCCATTTTATCCATACTAACTATATTCTTCCACCAGGCAGTCATGATGCTCAACTCCCTCTCTGCTTTGCCCTCACTTTTGTTATCCCTTCCTGGCACCCACCACCATTGACTCTAGACCAGAAATTAAGCTCATGCACAAACCGCACTTTTTGCACAGTACAGTACAACCTCGGTTCTCAAACATCCCCGTTCTCGAACCGCCTTCTAGAACGGATTGTGGGCGAGAACTGAGGCTGTACTGTATTTACCTTAACCTTGCAGCACTGTCTACATTCCCCAACTGATTATTCTACTATACTGTTGAGAATTGTTATAATTTAATACATTTTCCTTAATACTCAACCCTGTACATTGCTGCTCAAAATATCAATACCACACATCTATGCATACTGTTTAACTGTTTGATCTATTATAGCACCGCAGGTCTGAGAGAAATGGTACGTTGTATGTCAGGTGCAGTGAAGAAAATAAGTATTTGAACACCCTGCTATATTGCAAGTTCTCCCACTTAGAAATCATGAAGGTGTCTGAAATTTTCATCTTAGGTGCATGTCCAATGTGAGAGAGATCATCTAAAAAGAAAAATCCAAAAATCACAATGTATGATTTTTTTAACAATTTATTTGTGTGATACAGCTGCATATAAGTATTTGAACACCTGAGAAAAACAAAGTTAATATTTGGTACAGTAGCCTGTGTTTGTAATTACAGAGGTCAAACGTTTCCTGTAGTTGTTCACCAGGTTTGCACACAGTGCAGGAGGGATTTCTGCCCACTCCTCCACACAGATCTTCTGTAGATCAGACAGGTTTCTGGACTGTCGTTTAGAAACACAGAGTTTCAGCTCCTTCCAAAGATTTTCTATTGGGGTTTAGGTCTGGAGACTGCCTGGGAGACGGTGGTCCCAGCTCTTTTCAGGTCATTGACCAATTCCTGTCATGTGGTCCTGGGCTGATTCCTCACCTTTCTAAGGATCGTTGAAACCCCACGTGGTGATATCTTGCATGAGGCTCAACTCCCATTGAGATTGACCGTCATGTTTAGCTTCTTCAATTTTCCAATGATTGCTCCAAAAGTGGACCTTTTCTCACCAAGCTGCTTGGGTTAGGGTTTAGGTTAGTTTCTCCGTATCCCCGTAGCCCTTTCCAGCTGTGTGGTGTTGCACAATTTTGTTTCTGGTGTCTTTGGACAGCTCTTTGGTCTTGGCCATGTTACAGGTTTGAGTCTTACTGATTGTATTGGGTGGACAGGTGTCTTTATGCAGCTAACGACCTCACAAAGGTGCATGTGATTCAGGATAATACATGGAGTGGAGGTGGCCCTTTAAAGGCGGACGAACAGGTCTTTGAGGGTCAGAATTCTAGCTGATGGACAGTCATTGAAATACTGATTTGCAGATGTATCACACAAATAAATTGTCAAAAAAATCATACATTGTGATTTCTGGATTTTTCTTTTTAGATTAGCTTTCTCACAGTGGACATGCACCTACGATGAAAATTTCAGACCTCTCCATGATTTCTAGGTGGGAGAACTTGCATATAGCAGGGTGTTCAAATACTTGTTTTCTTCACTGTAGCAGGGCGTTCAAATACTTATTTTCCTCACTGTATGTATAACACATCTGACGATAACAATACTTGAACTTGATTCCTTGTCAGAAAAGAAAAGTTAGGATTTTGTGCCAACATATATTCATGTATTCTGCTAGTTACAAAAATGGCTTCATCTCTTCTTCTCGCTCTTGTACAGTGCAGATGCTTTTGCACTGCATTTATTTATATATATTTTTATTTTTCATGACTTTCAAATGTTTTTTTGCTTTGTATTCAAACGCTTTTAATTATGTAAAGCAAATTTGGTTACCTTGTGTATGAAATGCACTGTACAAGTAAATTTGCTTTGCTTTGCTAAAAGTTAAAATCGGTTACAAGTGATGGATTGGGTTCTTGTCAATAAACGTACAAAAAAAATATATTTTGTGTTCTGATACACGAGTGCAGATACCATTAATACTCATGTTCTGCGACATCACTATTGCGATAAATAGTGTGACCGGTGGTGATAGGGGTGAGAGTGGGCATCCTTGTCAAGTTCCTCTTTTTAGAGTAAAACTGTGATGTGATCCCATTTGTGGTGACAGTTGCTTTGGGTGAATTGAAAACTTTGCAAATCACTGAACATATGAATCACCAAAGCCAATTTTTGTTAGGTTCTGTTTAAAGAAAAGGCCAGTTAACTTTGTCAAAAGCTGGTTTGATTATTATTTTATTATTATTGATTATTATCTCCTTACATTGGTGGTAAAGCTCCATCTTTTTGTAAAACTTGTTTGGTCACAATGTATTAAAATGTTTTTTTTATTCTGTTGGCTAAAACCTTTGAAATGATTTGAGTGGGGTTTTTCCCTAATTTCAGTAATAGTTTTATTGCCGCTGTGCTAATAAGTCATCTAATAAGGCCTTTATCTTTTATCTCTGTCACCATTCTGAAATAAAGAAGTAGTTCTTGTACGGAACAGGGCGGCACGGTGGAGCAGCTGGAAAGCGTTGGCCTCACAGTTCTGGGGACCCCAGTTCAATCCCAGCCCTCCCTGTGTAGAGTTTGCATGCTTTCCCTGTGCCTGCGTGGGTTTTCTCCGGACACTCTGGTTTCCTCCCACATCCTGAAAACATGCATTAATTAGAGACTCAAAATTCCCAATAGGTGTGATTGTGAGTGTGACTGTTTGTGTCGATGTGCCCTGCAAGTGGATGGCAACCAGTTCAGGGTGTACCCCGCCACCTGCCCGTTAACAGCTGGGATAGGCTCCAGCAGTCCTGCGACCCTCGTGGGGATAAACGGCTAAGAAAATGGATGGACGGATGGATGTACAGATGAGAATTGTTAATAAAACTTTGGAAAATCCATCATTGCCTAATATTCTACTCGTTAGGATATTGTTTAGGCCCTAGGTAATCCTCTGAGGGTTAATGGGTTGTCCTATTTACTTTCTGAAATTAATCAAGGGTGTGTGATGAATACAAGCTACTGTATTTTTTGTATGATTTTTAAATAAAAATTATTTCTCCATATGTCAGCGAGTGCAAAGCGCTAACTTAATACTTTTAGGTAAACAAAGATGAGAGCAAATTATGCTCTGCTCACGGCGGGGCACAGAGGCAGCTTTCTTGTTAACTGTCATCAAACACCGAATCTCAAGTACTGTCACATTCTAGCCAAACAAGAATACCTATTTTCATAAAATGCCAGTAAAGACAAGTTGTGAAACAATTATGTGAATTATGGTAATGTCATAAAGAAATGTTTGTGTTGCTAAGGAATCCAGCCATCCATTTTTTTAGTCGCTTATCCTCACAATGGTTGTCAGAGTGCTGGAGCCTTTCCCAGTTGTCATCGGGTCGGAAGGAGGGTATGTCCTGAACTGGTTGCCAGCCAATGACAGGGCACATAGAGACAGATAACAGTCGCACTCTCAATCACACCTAGGTAAATTTAGAGTCTCCAATCACTGCATGTTTTTTGGGGATGGAGGAGGAAACCGGAGTGCCTGGCCACGCAGGCATGTGGAGAACATGCAAACGCCACAGGGGGAGGGCAGGATTTGAACCTCGGTCCTCAGAACTCTCTACAGCTGTGTCACCATGCTGCCTAATTTTGACCTTAAATATCTAAATGAACATGTACTTTACTGGTGTAAATTAGTTTTTCGACGTGCAGATTTTATTTATTTATTCTCCTTGTTTTACTCTTCTTCCAGATTCCCTAATTTATGTTAAAATAAAAAATAAATCTCTGCGGCGCTCCTGGGGATCTCCCCAGATGCCCCCCCACTCACAATGTCGGCATTCTCTAAGTTTATTTTTGTTGTCACTACCAAACGGTTTCAGGTTTCCCTCTGAATAGTGAAACACTTACATTTAACACTGAATAGGGGGTCATGGGCATTCCATCTTAATTGATCAGGAGAAGTTCTGATGCCGGATCCTGGGTGAACCCGCATCTCTATATAGTCCACTGCCGGACCACTGCTTGACGCCAAATTGAAGCATATTAACGCAATGTACGTTTAAAATGTTGACAGTCAATGTGTTCTGCATGTCTCACAAGTTCTCACAGTTACCTAGAAGCCTTCTTTATCAATGCACAAGCCGCTAATCACAGTTTGGGTGTAAAGCCAGCCGGGCAACATCGCTTTCTCACACCAGGGCCAAAGCTTTGGGGGCCCAAGTCAAATATAGTCATCCCACACCCCACTTCCCACCCTGCACTTAAATTCAATTTTGACAAAAGATGAGTTATGTAATTTAGGCCACTTTGTCCCACTTTTGAAATCTTATGGAATTATCAGCAATGGTTATCATTGACTAAAAAATGTGAATTTGACAAAATTCTTCTATTTCCTGAGCTAGATGAAGTCCTTAAAATCCTTTTTGAGAATTATTTAACAAGTGAATAATTGCAAAACACTTTTATTGTAATAGATTTGACCCATAAATTAATCATTATTTAATGTGCCATTCATCAATCCATTATCTGAGCCGTTTATCCTCACAAGGATCACTGGACTGCTGGACCTATTCCAGATATCTTCGGACAGGAGGCGGGGTACACCCTGGACTGGATGCCAGCCAATGACAGTAATGTCCCATTTCCACCGCTTTAATACTGACATCTTGGCGATGAAAAGCATCACTTGTGTCACTATCCACTTCATCATATTTTAAAAAAACAAATACTGAAGCATAATTTATTATTTTGATGACAGAATAATGTTTATCTTGTGCAAAGGAGCAGTATGTAAAATTTTTGACAATTATTATATTGACAGTGTATGACAATATACATTGTAGGCATTCTGACTAGGACAATAGATCTCTTTTGCTATTTACTTTTAAATAAGGATGTAGCAGAAATCAAATGTTGCATATGACTTTCCAAGTGACCCTTTATATTCTTATACTACATCTCCCTGACACGTTTGAATTCCAAATCATTGTTATAGTAATGCGACTCAGTTTACCTGGAAGTAGTCCCAAGTCAGTCATTTGTATTACACACAGATTGTATTTGTATTTACACACACTGATCAGACCAACACATTATAGTTTTCCTGTCTTCCACAGTGAGTGTGCATGTGTCAGTGTGCTAAAATATTCATGAAAAAGGAGGGGAAATGTGGATGATTTCATGGATGTAGACACAGGAAGGAAGAGGAGGGCTTTTAACTCTTATCTGCCATGTCTGGAGGCAAGGATGGTGGGGCATGCTAAAGCTGTGAATGTGGTGGAGAGAAAATGAGTAGTGGATGGGTTGGGCATCTGCAGTGAATCAGCATTGGGACTGAGCTGAGCCTCGGTCGAAGAGGACAGAGGGAGGGATCTACAATTCTGTCTCCCTTCTGGGACCATGATGTAATCCACAGTCCCTTCTTTTATCAGTGAATTAACCCCATTTATTTCGACCACATGAACCATTAAAACTAATCATAATTTTATTTTCTGGGTTTCGTGAAGTATTTTTCCCCCAGTTATAATTATTAGGTTCTATTTGAACTATAGAGAAATGTAAGAAAAAACCTGAAAAGTGTAAATGGGCTATAAATGGGAAGCTAGAATATTGACTTTGTGAGATGAGAACACCATGTCCTAATTGAGTGTCTATCATTTCCACTTTCTTATTGCCATGCCAGACTGAGTTGATGTTGAGGCAGTTATGTCGATTTTCGATATCCATCCATTTTCTGAGCTGCTTATCCTCACGAGCGCTGCAGCAGTGCTGGAGCCAATACCAGCTGTCATCGGGCAGGAGGCGAGGTACACCCTGAACTGGTTGCCAGCTAATCAAAGGGCACATGAAGACATACAGCAGTCGCACTCACAATCACACCTAGGGGCAATTTAGAGTGTCCAATGAATACATATTTTGGGATGTGTGAGGAAACCGTGGTGCCCAGAGAAAATCCATGCAGTCATGAGGAGAACATGCATACTCCACACAGGCGGTGCCTGGATTTGAAACACGGTCCTCAGAACTCTGAGGCCAACACTCTACAGCTGCAGCACCTTGCTCCCCGATATCCAGTAATATACAGATTGTTAAAGGGGAAATCCAGTGGTTTGCATTAACAATGTATCCAGTGGGTCATGTAATATGTACTCTATCTTGACAATGTGATGTTAAATCTTCTCTCATTTAATAGTGTTTTGAGAAGATTTTTATCGACAATTACGAATTTTCGGGGGTGCTGCCATTTTCACAAGTCACATGACCTCCGTGGGCATATGTGACGTGTTATGTGCCGTTCCAAATGCTCGATTACATGGGACACCATTATGCCCAGCGTTGATTTCTCAGATTTATCCTCATCTGATGAAGAAATAGCAGTTTTGGTTGATCGGAAAGACAAAGGAATACGTCCATCCAGAGTGGCGGAGCCGTGAGCTCCCTCCGAGCCGAGCCGTGACCTCCCTCCACGCCGAGCCAGGAGCTTGGTTTGCCGGGGAGGAGGAAGTCATACAAGGAAAGAGGTTAGCATGAAGTGGTACGCTGAGAGGACTCAGGAGAGGCGGACGTAATACATTACGATGCGACATAGGGCAAAGGTAGAGTTGGCGAAGGCTAAATAAGAGGCATATGACAACATGTATACCAAGTTGGACATGAAAGAAGGAAACAAGGATCTCTACAGGTTGGCCAGATAGAGGGATATAGATGGGATGGATGTGCAGGAGGTAAGGGTTATTAAGGATAGAGATGGAAATGTGTTGACTAATGCCAGTAGTGTCCTGAATAGATGGAAAGAATACATTGAGAAGTTGATGAATGAAGAAAATCAGAGAGAATGAAGAGTAAAAGAGGCTAGTGTGGGGGAACAGGAAGTGGCAGTGATTAGTAGGCGGAAGTTAGAAAGAGACTAAAGAGGATAAAAAATGGGAAAGCAGTCGGTCCAGATGACATACCAGTGAAGGTATGGAAGCAATTTCTGACTGTGGTTTTTGACCAACTTATTGAACAGAAAACTAGCAGAGAAGATGCCTGAAGAATGGAGTAAAAGTGTGCTTGTTCCCATTTTTAAGAACAAAGGCGATTTGCAGAGCTGTGGGAAGTATAAAGGTATAAAGTTGATGGGCCACACAATTAAGTTACTGGAAAGAATAGTGGAGGCTCAACTAAGGACAGACGTAATTATCTGCAAGCAACATTATGGTTTCATGCCTAGAAAAAGTACCACAGATGCACTATTTGCCTTGAGGATGTGAGTGGAAAAGTGCAGAGAAGGTCAGAAAGAGCTACATTGTGTCTTTGTGGATCTAGGGAAAGTCTATGACAGTGTACCAAGAGAGGAACTGTGGTGCTGCATGCGTAAGTCTGGTGTGGCGGAGAAATATTTTTGAATAGTACAGGACATTTGTGAAGGCAGCAAAACTGTGGTGAGGTGTGCCGTAGGTGTGACAGACAATTTTAAGGTGTAATTGGGACTGCATCAGAGATCAGCTCTGAGCCCTTTCCCGTTTGTTGTGGTAATGGATAGGCTGACAAATGAGGATAGACTGGAATCCCATTTGACCATAATGTTCGCAGATGACATTATGATATTTAATGAAAGCAGGGAGCGCTTGGAGAAACAAATAGAAAGATGGAGGCATGCACTGGAAAAGAGAGGAATGAAAACAGAATATATGTGCATGAATTAGAGGGGTGGAGGGGGAAAAGTGAGGCGCCAGGGAGAAGAGATAGCGAGGGTGGATGACTTCAAATACTTGGAGTCAAAAATCCAGAGCAGTGGTGAGTGTGGTCAGGAAGTGAAGACACTGGTCCAAGCAGGTTGGAACAGCTGGCGGCAGGTATCTGGTGTGTCGTGTGAGACAAAAATCTTTTCTAGGATGAAGGGCGAAGTTTATAAAACAGTGGTGAGGCCAGCCATGATGTATGGATCAGAGACAGTGGCACTGAAGAGCAGAGCTGGAGTTGGCATGTTGAGGTTCTCTCTACGAGTGAACAAGTTGGATAAGATTAGAAATGAGCTCATTAGAGGGGCAGCCAAAGTTAAATGTTTTGGAGACAAGGTTTGAGAAAGCAGAATTCAATGGTTTGGACATGTCCAGAGTTGAGAGAGTGAATATAGTGGTAAAAGGGTGCTGAGGATGGAGCTGCCAGGCAAAAGACCGAGAGGAATATCAAAGAGTAGGTTGATGGATGTTGTGAGGGAAGACATGAGGGCAGTTGGTGTTAGAGAGGAAGATGCAGGAGATGGGCTTTCATAGAAAAAGATGACGTGCTGTGGCAACCCCGAACTGGAGAAGTTGAAAGGAAAACAAGATTTACTGTATGTGTCTTCAGAATGTAACAAACACATGTCACAACAGATAGCACTTACATGGGTGTAAAATAATAGTTTTGATTAAAAAAAAAATTAACAGTCTTGGGAATGTGGTGATGGGTCTACAGTATTACTAGGCATGAAAATAAATATTTTTTAACATTATGTCTTGCAGGACTGTTGCTCAATACACCATTGCATTTAAATACAGGTAGACCAGAAAAAGGAATATATGCCACTCCCCTGTACCACTAGATTCCAAAAGTGCATTACTGGATTGGGATCTTTTGACAGTTGAGTTTAGCACAGTGCTGTGAACTCAATGTTACATTCAGTAAAGTCAATATTATTCAAGATTGCATGTGCTTTGTGACATTGGCATTCATTTTTTTTTCTTCTGATGGTTGTGTGTGAAAGTCAGTGTTATATGAAATAGATCAGTATGAGGTGACTGCGTGTTTAACAAACTAACCCAAATTCACATTATTGTTTTATTTGATTAGCAAAAATATTCTATCTTTTGCCATTATTTAGTCTGGTCTCGTCTCCCGTGACAACCCGGAGCAACTCATCATTGCTCTGGAACCTGAGGCAGCGTCAATCTACTGCCGTAAGCTCCGCCTCCACCAGATGTTGGACTTGAGTAGCCAGACCACTCAGAATGGCTTCAGTCCCACAGACAATGTTGGAAGTACAATGACCCAAGGTAATAACCATGAAACAGTAATTTAGGATCACTAAGACTTTTTCCTTACTGTGACATTTGCATTTTTGCATTAAAGAAATGTATTTTTTTCTGCTGTATGTTGATTCTCTTGTAGCTTCTCCAGGCCATGGTAAACAAACTTTTTTTCCACATCTAGACAGATGCATGCTAATTAAGTACATATTTTCTTTACACAGGCTGCATCAAATGTGAATGAATGTTGCCCAGAGTGCTCTCCCACTTCAGTTCTATGTTTGGTTAAAAATCTGGGGTTATTTCTCAACAGCAATGAAATACAAGGACTAGAGGAGAGTCAGTATGGTATATTAGCTTTGATACTACAACCCGGAGAGAATGTATTCAGTCTCATTTTAATCTGACTCGTTTTGTTTAAAGCAGGGGTAGGGGGAGAGCCTTGAAACAATTTATACAGTGTGCCCGTGCCCATTTGCAGTTCATGATTTGCGTCCTTGCATAGTTGCAGATTTTTTTTTTCATGATGTACCATATTTTCACAACCCTCAGATGCACTTAGAATTCTTAAATTCTCTCCTGAATCGATGGGACACCTTATGTGCACACTAAACACTACACTTCTAAAATCTGTAAATGTTGCCATATAGCTATTCCAATGAAGTCCCCCTGAACACATACTGTATATATGCACACATGCACACACACACACACACGCATACACACACATACACACACACACACATGTCGTGGAAAGCGTTGGCATCACAGTTCTGAGGTCCCGGGTTCAATCCCAGACCTGCCTGTGTGGAGTTTGCATGTTTGCCCTGTGCCTTCGTGAGTTTTCTACAGGCACTCCGGTTTCCTCCCACATCCCAAAAACATGCAACATTATTTGGATACTCTAAATTGCCCCTTGATGTGATTGTGAGTGTGGCTGTTTGTCTCTACGTGCCCTGTGATTAGCTGGCAACCAGTTCAGGGTGTACCCCGCCTCCTGCCTATAGACAGCTGGGATAGGCTCCAGCACTCCCGCAACCCTTGTGAGGGTCAGCAGCGAAGAAAATGGTTGGTTGGTTGGATGCTACTGTATCTTTTAAGCTAGTGTTGCTATATAGCTATATTCTTTGCAGCGCTAAACATGTATGTAAAAAACGTTTGAAGTGCATGATTTGTGTCAATTATTTCTTCGCTCATTGTTTTGTTGTGTACTGGTAGTGCTGTTCTATTTGCTGTGGTGGAAAGATTTTGATTTGGTGTGACACCGTGGGTGGGGATGGTGTGTTGACTGGTGACCCGCTTCCACTACTTGTAGTGGGGGGAGCAAAAGTATCACCTTGTGCTTCTGTTTACAAAAATAAAGGGTGCAATGGATGGATTCGTGCAGGACGTCTAAGCCACGCCCACTTAGATACTGTTGTTAGGCACCCCAAGCTACCGATCGAAATGGCGGACGGAGTGTGGCCGAAGGATGTTACGAGTGATTCACTAGAGCAAATTCACAATCATATTTCTGTTTCCTTTGTGGCCATTGTATCAGAAATATTGACATAGAGTGTATAGAAAGGCCTGAATTACTTTCAACAGGAATATATTCATAATGTCAAGGTTTCCCAAACGGTAACACCAGTTAAAGTTTCTGCAATGTGTTGGCCGGTTGGTGTGTGTTGGTGTGCTCCAATTTTATTGGTTGGATTAAAACTCTACAAGGGCTCAAATTCCATAACTTTTCTCATGTGCTGTGTGAGCAAAGCTACACGTCTCTGCCACAGCAGTGGAATAGATCTAGAGGGTCCAAAATCGAACCAGTGCAGATGAGTGAAGTAGTTGTAGCTCCACCAATAAAAAGGAGGAAATGAAAACCAATTCTTTGTCAGACGGAAATGAACTACAGGTTAAAATAATGAAATAAATAATGAATAATAGTAAAAACAATGGGATGGTCTTTGTAAATTTGTAGTGCTAGGCCCTTGTCACATTCCTGGAGATGTTCATCATCATTGTACTTTATAGCTGTTACACCGACTAACTTACATTGTAACAGACGGCTTTGTGCTGATTTATCAGACCAACACATCGCCCACAAGCCTTAATCCACTGTTTACATTCATCTAAATTACGCTTTGGGGTGGCAAATTGCACCAGATATCCTCCCAGTAATCTCTCTGGATAGCGCTCGTGTCCATTACACGTTCCCCAGCCACATCGAAGCACCATATTTCAGAATAGGAGATAAGCAGGACTATACACTCGCAATTCAGAGGCTTAAAGTAAACACACTCTCTTTGTGGGTACAAGATCCAGGATGTGGATAGCATGGGTGGAGTTCAGAAAATGATGCTCGCTGATTGGTCAAAAGGGAACTGTCAAGTCATTCTCATGAATCCATCCATTGTGCCCCACTGTCTCATGAGAGCCACCATGCCTGCACATAAAATTACAGTGCGCCTTATGGCCATGAAAATACACTACATTAAATTCAATGGGGAAATTCACTGAAATAAGAGCAACTTGAGCTGAGAGCTCAGTCACAGGACGAATTAAACTCGTATTTCAAGGTACGACTGTACACAGTATTTTCAGGACTACAGTGCATGGCAATTAATACGCCACGCCCACTCTGTGTTGTGTTTTTTTTTTCCCCTATATGAGCCGCGCTGGACTATCCACTGTGGATATACTCTATACCGCACGCATGGGTATGTTGTAAAATTAGATATTCACACAGACTAAATTTGTATTTGCATAACTTGTATCCAAACAATGACTGTAAACAGCCGTAAAACAGCTCAAATAACAAAAAAGTCATTGTTTTTATCCATCATCATCCTGTTCACTAAAATCACTTAAGTATTTGGGTTGAACAGCCTCAGTCAGGGGCCCCCCTATATCACAAATCAACTTCAGTTTCTCAGTCCCTCTCAATGCCATTTTCATCTTGAGTTTCCACTGATGTTGTGCTATTCTCCTCTCCTTACACTTCAAGCGCCACACGTTTAAAATCCACCAGAAGACCTTTGCATGCGGATACTTTTTTGTGAAAGATTTTTAGATTAATTAAATAAAAAATCTAGATTTTCCATTTGTGGCGGCACAGTGGTACGGCTGTAAAGTGTTGGCCTCACCATTCTGAGGACCTGGATTCAATCCCGGCCCCGCCCTCATGTTCTCTCCATGCCTGCGTGGCTTTTCTCTGGGTACTCCTGTTTCCTCCCACATCCCAAAAATATGCATTATGTGGAGTTACTAAATTGCCCGTAGGTGTGATTGTGAGTCCAACTGTTGTCTGTTTCCATGTGCCCTGCAGTTGTCTGGCAACCAGTTCAGGGTGTTTTCTGCCTCCTGCCCGATGCATGTTTTTGGGATGTAGGAGGAGACCGGAGTGCCTGGAGAAAACCCATACAGGCACAGGGAGAACATGCAAACTCCACACAGGCGGGGCCGGGATTTGAACCCCGGTCCTCAGAACTATGACGCCAACACTCTACAGCTGCCTCACCATGCCGCCAATGTGGTTACAATTATTTAATTAGTTTACAGATGTTAATGTTAAATGCATTAACCAACGGAACAATGTTTGGGATTATGTCACAATACAGAACAAACAAATATAAAAACTGAAAAATATTGTACTTAACATTTTCCTGAAGGATCCATTTAGAATTAGCTTTAAAGTTTGTAATAGTGAAAAATGAAGTGAAAGAGACAATGCCTGTAGTCAGTTCTTTTCCAAAATAAGAGTTCTTAAAGAGGAGGATGCTATTTATGTGGGACACTTTGAAGCAGGTGCAGGTGTAGATGGGCCTGGCTCAAGTTGGAGACCAACTCAAAAACGCAAAGAAATTGAGACAAATTTAATTTAATCTTAAATTTGTACATCTACATGTATTTGAGCAGTGTAAATAAATATTGACTTTGCCTTATTGTACTCTTCAGTCTTCCCGATTGCTTAATTTATGTTAAAATAAAATCCATCCATCCGGGCACTCTGGTTTCCTCCCACATCCACAAAACATCCATCCATCCATTTTCTTAGCCACTTATCCTCACAAGGGTCGTGGGGAGTGCTGGAGCCTACTCCACCTGTCAATGGGCAGGAGGCAGGGTACACCCTCAACTGGTTTCCAGCCAATCGCAGGGCACATAGAGACAAACACCTGCACTCAATCATACCTCAGAGCAATTTAGAGTGTCCAGTTAATGTTGCATGTTTTTTGGGATGTGGGAGGAAACCGCAGTGCCTGGAGGAAACCTGCGCAGACACGGGGAGAACATGCAAACTCCACACAGGCGGTTCCGGGATTGAACCTGGGACCTCAGAACTATTAGGCCAATGTTTTACCACCTGATGCACCATGCTGCCAAAATAAAATCCACCTAGAATATTTTTTGGTCATCTTTTTCATGCCTTTATTGTTTGGATGTATGTATTTTGTTATTGTTTTCTGTCATGTCGTTATCCAAGACGCTAATCCTCACAAGGGTTGCGGGAAAGCTGGAGCCTTTCCCAGCTAGCTTCGGGCGAAAGGCGGACTACACCCAGAACTGGTCGCTAGTCAGTCGCAGGGTAGATATCTATACCATCACTGAGCGGGAATCGATGCTACGCTGCCTGCAACAAAGGCAGACGTGTGTACCACTACACCATCAGTGATTCCTTTATTGCGTTATGTGCATATAAATTAGCCACACTGTTACATCACAGTCCTGCAAAATTCAGAATTCATAGAGAGATTTTTCTGGAAATAGTTTAAAAAGAACAAAAAACAATAATATATGTTGATTTTACATTTCATTGTCAGGCAGGCATTCCAGTGATCCAGCTATTTGTATACAGGTGCAAGCAGTTAAAAGTTAATTATCCATTATGTGTCCCTTATACACACCTGTACCGACCTCCGCCTGTTCTCCGACTGACCCCGTACGCCTGACGCCTTTGACACTCCTGCTATCTCTGATCGATCTCCCGTGTACCAACCCTGCCTGCCCGCGGACCTGCTCTCTATGCCGACATCCTGACTACTGCTGCTGCACTTAACTCCCTGATCCCCGACCTTGGAACAAATATCTGTAGCCGGTGTCACGACACATCGAGACGGACGAGAACCCAAATGCAAGACTCTGGAGACGGAGAGGCAAGTTGGGAAAAGTGTTTACTACATCCTTTGACTGGTCTAGGAACGCCTCGGGATCCTCTCGGAAAAGCGTGAGGAAGTGGCTTGGGAGAGGGATGTCTTGGCTTCCCTGTTCAAGCTACTGCTCCTACGACCCAACCTCGGATAAGTGGAAGAAAATAAATTAATGGATGGATGGATCAATGTGCGAGGTTAAGTTTATTAATTCATTTTTTAGTGGTTAGTGGAGTTCAGCCACGTTCTCTCCAGTGTCAACCCCAGCATCTCCTCCTATTGTGAAGTGGTAGATCACCTCACCAGGGATGAGCACAAAAGTCCAATAACAGAACACCACTTGGATTCTGATTGCATGTGTTCCTACACATCACGCCCTTCCAGGTCTTACTGTCATTGCCCACATGAACATAAAAATCCCACAACAGATCAATGGAGTCCCCATTGGTAGGGCTCTACACCACCAATTCAAAGACTCCAAAAAAGGTGAGTACTTTCAGCTGCTGTATGTTGCATTAAGACACATCCCGCCACCTGAAAGCAGAGGGACGCTACCCTCTCATCCCCAATGTACAGACACCAAGTCCGCAATATGTAATCCCACACCTGCTCAGCCTTTCCCTGTGGGCAACTCCGGAGTAGTGAGAGTACAACCCCTCTCAAGAGGACTAATACCAGATCCCAAGTCATGTGTGGCAGGCCTGACTTATATCTAATCGGAACTTCTCAACCTCAGACACCAAATAGGGCTCCCTCCTCCCCAGAGAGGTGACATTCCATGTGCCCAGAGCTGGCAGGACCATGACCGTACCCCCACTCTAAAGCGCGGCTCCCAGACGTGCCTAAACAACAGAAACACACACACTAAAACCAACATGTCCAGGGGCGGGTGGAGGAGAACCGGGGGAGGCCACCCCCCCAACCCTAGTCTGTCTGGTGGGTGTCCAGGCCACCAGAAGCGAGGCGTCCGGCCAGACACGTCAGGAGGACAACCCGGATGCCAAGCACCAGGATCCACACGGGGCGATTCGGGTGTACGTCCTCGGGTAGGAACCCAACGGTGAAGCAGGAACCAGACAACAACATGCAACCGCTCCGAACGAAGACCTCCCAAGCCGTGGTTGCGAGGCGACCGGGGATTGGTCGCCGCCGAGGCTCAGTCGCGAAGCAGACCTAGAAACTAGCTCATGAGGCGGCCAGAGAGCGGTCGCGCACCCGCACAGCCAGGGCTGGACTGGCAGGACCATGACAGCCGGGGTTTGACTTTTCAAGACACATTGAGCGATTTGATAAATAAATGCCCTGAACGCCGAGCATGCTACTTGATCACTTTTTTTAAGACAGAAAAATAAGCCATACGACATAGAGAGAACCTGGTCAAGGATGAAAACAATTGTGATCAAATAAAAGGCTGGACTCACTCCAATTCACTTGAATGTACCCGGGGTGATACAATTTGGCTAAAGCTGAACTATTTCATGAGTTTAACTTTTTTGAAAATATCAGACAAACAGATGGCATCACTAGGTGTTGCTTCAAGCTTATGTATCAATTCTCTGAACCATTACTTTTGACGACGATTGAGTCTGTGGTGGCGCCCAGCTGACTTGGGGAAAGAGCCAGGGTATACCCTGAACTGGTCGCCAGTCAATCACAGGGCACATATGGACAACAAATAATTTGTCCTCACATTCACAGAGACGGACAATTTAGTCTTCAATTAACCTACTTCGCATGTTTTTGGAATGTTAAGATGTCAGGGGTGTGGTCATGCCACTGCCTTGCACGTGGCCACCCCTGGCAGCAGCTCTTAACCTGCGCCTCAGTGAGGATAATTATGTCATGTATTTAAGCCTGTTTTTTGTCATTAGTTGCCAGTTCGTTGTGTGGGTTTAGTGTGAGTTCATGAGCTTCTAGTGAGTGCCACCATAGTCAAGTCTTGTTTCATGTTCCAAGTTTTTTGCCTTATAGCTATCTGATCTAATTTCTTATTTTTGGACCTTGCCTTTTTGCCACGCTTTTTTTTGCCTTCGCCTTGTTGGACTGTTTACCTGTGTATGACCTCTGCCAAGAATTAAACTACCTACGAAAACCATGTCACTGCCTCTGAGTCCTGCATTTGGGTCCTACCACATGCCGCTTGCTTGTGACCGAAGGAAACTGGAGTACTCCGAGTTCATATTTTGAAAAATATGTCCTGCTTGAGACTATAGAGAGGGGAAAAATGGGAGATATCGGGACAGAGCCAATAAGCATCGGCTTTAAAGGAGGAAGTGATATTAAAGAAAATCTCAGCTTTTAACAGCTATTTTTCAAATGCAAAACTGAAATTGTAATAATGGAATTTTCCAAAAGCAACTTTAATTTAAAAACATATTTTCTCTCAGAAATGTAATGGAGACGCTTAAGCGCAACTGTGCAATAATTACAGTCTTATCGGCATCTTAATATCCCACACCTGTAAAATGGATTATCTCTGCCTAGGAAAAGCGATAATTAACACCAATTTAAGGTTAGTGAACATTATTTAAGAGAAACAGACATTTTTTTGCATCCCAAGTTTTAGATCATTGAGTTCATTCTATGAAAAATGGTAGCCAAAATAAAAATAGTTGGGTTTCTGTTTTTGTTTTGTCGTGTTCTTTTTTTAATGAAGATGTATGTTCTATGTGCATTCCACCCACCTTGTCTTTCACACTATGAGCCACACATCTTCACAAAGCAGAGCTTTGCATTTTCCAACACTCTCACAAAAACTCTTTTTCTCATTAACAACCAGCCAACAAGGAGCAGGTTCGTCGCAACCGTCAAAGTCGCACCTTTCTGGTGGAAAATGTCATAGGGGAGCTTTGGTCGGAGCTGGAAGAAGGTAGCGTTTCTTTTTACCTGCCTGTCATTCTTTTCTTCTGCTTCTGCTTGGGAGTAACTGCTCTTTCTTGTTTCACCTACAACGGTCTGACTTTCAAGTACACATTTATCCAGTTATATTTTGAATTTAATTGTAAATGTATTCAGCAATGTGTATTTCTCTCATGCTTCGTAACATTAACTGTAAAAGCAGAATACCACCATGGCTTTAAAAGGAACGGATTCACTGTATTTTACAACAAGATCTGAGGAGATAATCAAGAGACCCTAAAAAGGCTGACTCATGCAGGTTAATGAAATCCTTTACAAAAAATGAATTGGAAAAAGAAAAAGACTTCAATCTGGTAATCGATTCTCTCAATTTGTGATGAATCACGCATTGAACCAACATGGACTTCATTCCTCTTTATGAACATCATGGCATCAGCAATGAGATGTTGAATAATGTCCACACTACGCTACATTATTCTGCTCAATACAATACTGGCATCTAAATAGAGGTAAAAATAATTCATTGTTTGTTCATTTTCCCATAACTTAATCAAAACAATGTAGTCAAATGCCAATCCTGAAGGCCACTTTATCCTCCCTCGATCGACAATGCTCGCATTGCATCATGTGACCCACGCAGCTCTGATGCATACATAGCTTGCATAACGTGCCGCACACACGTCAAGAAAGTTGTTGCACGGGGATCATCTCTCATGATTGGCCCGTTACATGACGTGATGACGTACTCACCGATCCTCCCAGCTACACATACCACCTACGCCACCACCTTCTCGATCAATTTTGTAGCATAATTAAACCTAAGGTAAGTAACAAAGTTTCTTTTGGCTTGTCCTGTTAGGGGTCGCCACAGCTTGAAATCTCAGATAAACGCTCAAATTTGTTAGGGACAGTTTTTACGCTGGATGCCCCTCCTGACCCAACTCCTCTTGGGGTGTAGAGATCCCAGTGGTTTACGAACTCATGACACCTAGTCTACCAAACCAATGCTTTAACCACTGAGCTATGGGGCCTCATAATCACAACCAAGGTATGTAAGGTTTAAATATACGGTCATTCACGTTCATCTGTTCAAGCAGATACGCTTCCAGGGTCACCATTGTTGTTGCTTTGTTCCTTGTTACGGAGAGGAAAGTAAGAACAGCTTCCGGAAATGCCCAAAATGTGCTGAGGAAACTCCACCATGTGTCACCCTAACCAATACCAGCCCTGGTTGACACTTCTGACCGGGAGAAGAACTACAGTACATTTTCAAAACTGAACGTGGGGGTTGCACTGGTGTACAAAGCCAAACTATGTGTGAGAGAACCTCAGTGTTGTTAGCGCGGTCGCTGCCCGAGCGAGCATATAGAGGCCTTTAGGTTAGATTTTAAGCTTGTGAAATAAGATTTGTACTGCTGTTGTAAGATGAAATATCTAAAACAAATGAGTAATTTTTATTTGCTACCCTTTTTCAAATTGTTAAGATCGTTATGTTTGCTTTGTGAAATACAAACTGACAATGCCATGCGATGGTCAATTCATATGTCAACACTAACCTTCAACATTCTGTCTGATGTTTAATTTCTGATTGAAATATCGATGCAAACTGATACTTAAAGCATGGACAATCTGAATTCGGTCTCAGTGGCCTGATTGGAGCTACAGATTTTCATGAACTCAGCTGCAGCCTTAGAGAATGTTCCAAAAATTAGCAGAGTAGGGATGGGAGGGAGAGTTAAGTGGTGTTTTTACCGAGCAGTAAACTTCAGTTTGTCATGGTTTCTGTTACTGTTCAGTAAATTATTGTGATTGCAAACTTTATTTTCTGTTGTAAAAAGAAAACAAAAACCAGCCACATCAAGAAATGTAAAAAAATAAATAAATACAGAAAAAGATCACTGATGCTGTGCTAATGCTTACTAGTGTATCCCTTAGAAATGTATATTGTGTTGCATTCCTCATAGTGGAAAAGCAAGCTTGATTAAGCTTTATTTATGATTCCAAACTGGGGCATTCAACTGAAATGTAGAAGATGACATCTGCCATATCTCTTCAGCCAGAAACTTAAAACCTTTTATTCAGGTGACCGTTATGTGGTGGTGGACTGTGGTGGAGGGACAGTGGACCTTACTGTCCATCAGATACGTCTCCCAGAAGGACATCTGAAAGAGCTTTACAAGGCTTCTGGTAACATTTAGCATATTTTTTTGTTGGGTATTTTTTCATTTTAAATAAATGTACCTCTCCATATTTATTCTTCTTTCAATCAGCTCATTCCTTTTTCCACATCTAGGTGGACCATATGGCTCTCTTGGGATTGACTATGAATTTGAGAAGCTGCTTTGTCAGATCTTTGGCCAGGATTTCATTGACCAGTTCAAAATCAAGCGCCCAGCCGCTTGGGTGGACCTCATGATTGCCTTTGAATCACGGAAGCGGGCAGCAGCCCCGGGCAGGGCCAACCCCTTAAATATTAACTTGCCCTTCTCATTTATCGACTACTACAAGAAGTTCAGGGGCCACAGTGTTGAACACGCCCTGCGCAAAAGCAAGTAAGTATGCCTATGGCTTTGTTTCCCAACCTTTGAGCTGAAGCACATAAAAGTAGTTTATGTTGGAAAAACATCACAGCACCAACACAGAAAAAGCATACAGTGCTCCCTCGAGATACAAATTTTATTAGTTCCTGGACCATGCCCATAACTCAAAACACTCATAGGTCAAATCATCTTTACTCATTGAATTGAATGGAAATGCCATTAATCATTCCCAGCCTTCTAAACAAATCAACAACGAAGTAGACCAAGTAGAAGAGAAAACAAACAAACAAAAACACTTTAAGATACAAATATTGTAATCATAAAAACATGATAGAGAAGGTATGCACCGAAAAAGCCCACCTGAGGTCAGGAGGGTTATGACTATATTATTTTTTTCATTAGATTTTATTATAACATACAGTAGTGACATTGTTACTGCAATTTCTCAAGTATATTGTGCAATTTTTCCCCTAAATAAATTTCACGTTATTATGTACAGGGCATATCATACATAGGTTGAACAAAAGTTGAAAAACTTGTTCCCAGTAAAATGAGGTATCTGAATAGATATGTGTTTTAGAAAATCTATTAATTAGTTTAAAATGTGATTTATAGGTCTATGTCAAATTGAGGTCACATTTTAAATATTATAATCCATCTATCCATCCATCCATTTTTGGAGCCGCATATCCTCACAAGGGTCGTAGGAGTGCTGGAGCCTATCCCAGCTGTCATTGGGCAGCAGGCAGGATACACCCTGAATTTGTTGCCAGCCAATCCCAGGGCACGTAGAGACAGACAACAGCTGCACTCACAATCACACCTCGGGGCCATTTAGAGTCTCCAATTAATGCATGTTTTTGGATTGCAGGAGGAAACTGGAGTTCCCGGCGCAAAAGCCATGCAGGTATAGGGAGAACATGCCAACCTCACATAGGCGGGGCTGGGAATTGTACTCCAGTCCTCAGAACTCTGAGGCTAACGCTCTAACCAGACACGCCACCGTGCCGCCATACTTTAGATCTAGATGTGTTAACTCAGGGCAGAACATGTTTTGTTTTCAGGTAAGCAAAGGTATTGGAAGACGACTAATAGGTGTTTGTAGTTGGTCAGGTGTTGCCTTCTACAATAACCTCTATTTACATTTGTATTATTATCTAGATATGGTAATAGGAAAGATGGAGATACGCACTGGAAAGGAGAGAATGAAGATTGGCTGAAGTAAAACAGAATATATGTGCGTGAATGAGAAAAGTGGAGGGCGAAGAGTGAGGCTACAGGGAGAAGAGATAGCGAGGGTGGACGATTTCAAGCGGGAAGGAACAGTTGGCGGAAGGTGTCTGGTGTTCTATGTGACAGAAGAGTATCCGCTAGGATGAAGGGCAAAGTTTATAAAACAGTGGTGAGTCCGGCCATTATGTACGGATTAGAGATGGTGGCTCTGTAGAAACAACAGGAAGCAGAACTGGAGGTACCAGAAATGAAGATGCTGAGCTTCTCGCTTTGTGTGAAAAAGTTGGATAGGATTACAAATGAGCTCATTGGAGAGAGAGCCAAAGTTGAATGTTTTGGAGACAAGGTTGGAGAGAGCAGGCTTCGATGGTTTGGACATGTTCAGAGGCAAGAGAGTGAGTATATCGACAGAAGGGTGCTGAGGATGGAGCTGCCAGGCAATAGAGTGAGAGGAAGACCAAAGAAAAGGTTGATCGATTTTGTGAGGGAGGACATGAGGACAGTGGGTGTTAGCGAGGAGGATCCATGAGATAGGCTTAGATGGAAAAAGATAACACGCTGTGGCGACGCCTAACAGGACAAGCTGAAAGAAAAAGAAGAATATGGTAATAGGACATTAACTGACATCATTTTAATAACTATGCAACAACGCTAGGCACTCTGGGAAATCTTCTAATAGAAGTGTGGCAGCTTGCTGTTAGAGGAAGTTCCATGGTGACCAGCGACATTATGAAGTTGCTAAAATACTGTTTAAAGTCAGTCACTCCATTTTTCTCCATCATGCCAAACAAATGCATTAATTAGAGACTCTAAATTGCTCCTTAGTGTGATTGTGAGTGTGTGTGTTGTCTTTCTCCATGTGCCCTGCGATTGGCTGGCAACCAGTTAAGGATGTACCCTGCCTCCTCCCTGTTGACAGCTGGGTTAGGCTCCAGGACTCCCGCGACCCTTGTGAGGGTCAGCAGCTAAGAAAATGGTTGGTTGGTTGGTTGGTTGGATGCTACTGTATCTTTTAAGATCTTTTAAGATATCGTTTAAGAATCAGCGGCTCAGAAAATGGATGGATGGATGGATGGATGGATGGATGTTTGTTATTAGAGTGCAGACAAATGGGAGATACTCAAACACACGCAAGGCAACGCAAAGACTGCAGGGGTATTCTCATAATTAAAAAGTCAAACACTGAAGGACACCACAGACGATGAGTGGCATGACGTAACAAAAGAAAAACACAAGGCGTGGAAGCAGGGAACTAAATATAAACAGACTGACGAGGCAACATGGCGTAACTTCACATGACATTAGTGGATGCATATAGTTAACTGTCTTACATGAGGGAGCATAACTGATGAGACTACATGGAGACGGACAACAAGCAGGGGGAAGGAACAAACAGGAATATCAAAAAAGATTATACACAATCCAGCTCAACAAAAAATGTCACTAATGCAATTGCACATTTCAATGCATTGATCCATTAGATTTTGCCCAAAACTAAAATCAATTCTGTTTGTAGAATATACTCAGATATTCACTGTTAATGGCTTTGTGCTTGAGCACAAGCATTTTTAAAATTTGCCCAAGCCAACATTAGGGTAACAGTATTACAACCCTTTTTTAGATTTTTCAGTTTAGCAATGAGCATAGTAAGCCAGTGACCCCAGTTTGAATTTTAGAAGATTTATCCCATCTCCTATCTGTACATTTGAGTATTCCTCTCATCGCGTCTTTACAAGAATTTCTTTTGGCTGAAACATGAGTCTTCTATGGTTCTTGTGTGTCTCTGACACAGAGCTGGAGGTGCATAGTATATCACAGGGAAGGAAGACCACTTGTGCTTGCCTACACAATCTCATGCAACAATAATGCATATGAATCACATGCATGTGTCATGATCCTGCCGCTTCAGTGCGGCTGCGCTGATTGGGAGGCACACACCTGTGCCTCATGCGGCCTGATCATCCCCCGTATATATAGGACCCGGTGACGACTGGTCCTCGGCCAGTTCGTTGAGCTTTATGTCCCATTCCAGCACTCTCGTATTCCTGACTGAACCTGTGTGTACCGACCTCCGTCCGTTCTCTGACCAACCTTGTAAGCCTGACTCCTTGACACTTCTGCCTGCGTTGATTGTTTCCCCGTGTACCGACTACTGCCTGCCCACTCATCTGCTCTCTTCGCCCGACGCCCCAACAACCGCTGCTGCACTGGACTGCCTGCTCGATCCCCGACCTCGGCATACAATAAACGTGTCTCTTCTTGAACTACCTTGCGTCTTCCGAGTTCCTGCATTTGGGTCCTACCTCTCGTTCCGATGGGACGTGACAGTATGGGATTATTACAGGAAAAAAATTTAATGCCCTTGAGCTCAAACGTCTCCCCACCCCTGATCTGTGCTAATATTTTCTATTAAGTATATGAGTGGAATTAGATTTTTCTTTTCATTTCGGCCTGTTGAACTATAAAAGGTTTATTTATCTTTCAATGTGATGGAAATGTTTTTTGTAACTTTTTGTTCATAATGGATTCCTGAAGCAAAGGCCAACTGGTTGAATAATATTGCTTGGAATTAATCCAACACAATTACTGCAAAATCCCTCTTCATTTTTGACAACAGGGTTTCATTATCATATCAACTCCTTAACCTGGGTAATCATGGAAGTTTAATTAAACTAAATAAGCGAACATGAAAGGGCACTCTGTATAAGATTAACGTAATGTGGAGGGGGAGGGTGATACACTAACTGCTCTAACTGCAAGAAGACTGCATCTTTGCACAACTTTGACTCTTATAACAAATACTTCCCTTTTAATTGAATGTCTATTGTTCTTCATTCTAGTTAGTTTCTTGTTCTTCTCAGTACTCAATATGAATGTTGTATCTGGGCGGCACCGACTGCCGGAGACAAATTCATTGTGTGCTGTTACATACTTGGCCATTCAATCTGATTCGGATTCCAATTACAGTGAATCACATTTTTGTATGAAACATTCCAGGTCCAACACTGTTCTATACTGTAACAAGTGGAGAAAACCTAAACTCCTAATTGACTATGACCTCAAAGGACTGTCTTTGTAATTTTAACCAAGAATTAGTCACGGCTAGAACGCAACACTTTTGTGTAATCATTAGTAAGAACCTCAACAATACTCACACTCTGTTTGTTGTGGTTGACAAGCTCACAACCCCCTGAATCAGATAGCTCCAGAACTTGAAAACAGCTGATAAATGCGATGAGTTTGTTATTGTGAAAAAACACAATCCATCAGGTTAAATACTGTATCAGCACAAATCAGCAAAACGGTACTACATCTCAAGCCAACCAGGGAAAGATGTATTAGCATGTCAGAATTTGATACAGTTGACCAAAAAACAGTAGAGAAAACTGCTCAGCAGCTGAAACCAGCAACAAGCTGTCTTGACTCCATACCATCTAACTGTTTCAAACTATTGTGAAATCAGTGCTAGCTGATTTGCAACAAATAATCACTTCTGTCAGGCGAATTTCCAAAAGCTGTTAGAATAGCTGCTGTTAAGTCTCTTCTAAAAATCAGAGGACTGGTCACTTCTGTATTAGTAAAATATAGACACATCTCTAATCTCCCTTTCATAGCCAAGATTGTTGAGGAAGTTATTTTTAATCAACTCAGCAATTTCTTGAATTTAAATGGCCTTTTTTCTGTTTTGTTTTTTTACAAATTTTAAGCAGGTTTCCAAATTTATCACAGTACATAATCTGCTCTTATCAAAGTGCTAAATGATATAAGATTGAATACTGACTCAGTAAAGGTGTCAATTTTGGTCTTGTCGAATCTCAGTGCTTGCTTTTGATACCGTAGATCACAATATACTGCTAAACAGGTTGGAAACCTGGGTAAGACTAAATGGAACAGTCCTACCTGGAGGAAAGGACTACTTTGTAACCATTGGATGTGCTCATTCTCAAAAAATGCCAATTACATATTGGGTCCTTCAAGAGTCAGTACTTGAACGCCTCTTGTTCAGCCTATATATGCTACCCTTGGGTCTGATGTTCCAGAACTTTAGTTTTGACTATCATAGCTATGCAGATGACACAGTTATATGTAGCAGTGTCTCCAGAGGACTTTAGCTCAATTGAGGTGTTTTGCCACTGTCTAAAACAGATACATAACTGGGTGAGTCAAAATTTCCTTCAACTAAACCACAACAAAACAGACATAATTGTTTTTGGCAATAAAGAAAAAAGAACTATTGTTCGTAAATACCTGCACTCACTATCTTTAACAAGCAAAGACCAAGTCAGAAACCTCGGTGTTCTGATTCTGACCTGACCTTCAACAATCATATCAAATCAATTACGTAATAAAACTGCCTTTTACCATCTGAAGAACACATCGAGAGTGAAGGCTTGCATGTGTCAAGCAGACCAGGAGAAGCTCATCCATTATTTTATCTCAAGTAGACTTGACTATTATCTTCTGACTGGGCTCCACAAAAGGCATTAAAGCATTAAACAGATACAGCTCATTCAGAATGCTGCAGCTCGGGTTGTGACCTGAACAAAGCGGTCAGAGCATATAACTGTCATGTGCCAGGCTGGACCAAGGCCAAGAAGGGCGGGGCCCGGCCACCGCTCTGAGTGGTTTCATCTATGACACCTGTCGTAGGTCACAGCTGTTTCACATGAGCCGCTGTGATGAGACCATGTATTTAAGTTGGTTTTGTCATTGCTATTTTCCAGTTCGTTGAGTATGCTTTACCGCATCCTGGGTTACTCCGCCACTGCGCCATTATAGTCCAATCATGCTTTTGTTATGCTCTTTAGTTGGCTCATAGTTATCGGATCTTGTTTCTTGTTTTTTGGATCCTGCCTTCTTGGACATTGTTGTCGTGCACAACTTTAGTTTATAATAAAGCCCACTGAACATCATGCCTTTGCTTGGGAGTCCTGCATTTGGGCCCGCCCCTGTACCGGAGGTCCATGATAGAATGAACTGGCCAGAACGGGACCCAGCAGGGAAGACTCGGCGTCGCCAGGCATGTTGAAAGGGACGCCGCCTCCCTGAATATCAAGCATCTCCTATCTGGGTGGGCTCCATTATGTCATCCTCTCCTACCTTGCCACCTGCACCGCTCGTGTGCCATGACTACGTCCCAACCATTACCTGCTCACCACCGCATATTGTTTTGGATTCAGATTTTTGGGATTATGAGGAAGACTTAAATTTATCCCCTCCTTGACCTGTCACCTTTTCGTGGTGGAGGGGTTTGTGTGTCTCGATGGTCCTAGGAGCTAAGATGTCTGGGGCTTCATGCCTCTGGTAGGGTCACCCACGGCAAACAGGTCCGAGGTGAGGAACCAGACAAAGTATGACTCCAAAAACCCTATGATGTAGACAAAAATCGAATCTTGGTTTCCCTTGCCCGGATGCGGGTCACCGGGGGCCCCCTCTGGAGCCAGGCCTGGAGGTGTGGCTCGAAGGCGAGTCCCTGGTGGTCGGGCCTGCACCGATGGAGCTCGGCCGGGCACAGTGCCAAAAGGGTAATATGAGTCCCCCTTACCCATTGGCTCACCACCTGTGAGAGGGGCCGCAGGGGTCGGGTGCAATATGTGCTGGGTGGTGGCCAAAAGCGGGGACCTTGGTGATCCGATCCCTGGCTCTCGGGACATGGAATGTCACCTCATTGGCAGGGAAGGAGCCCAAGTTGGTGTGTGTTGTCAAGAAGTTCCGACTAGTTGGACTCGCCTCTACGCTCTACTTGGGCTCTAGCACCACTCCTCTTGAGTGGGGTTGGACTCTGTTCCACTCTGGAGTTGCCCACGGAGAGAGACGCCAAGCAGGTGTGGGTATACTTATTACCCCCCGGGCTCAGGGCCTATACGTTGGGGTTTACCCCAGTGGTTTAGAGGGGAGCCTCCCTCATCCTGCAGGTAGGGGGACAGGTCCTGACTGTTGTTTGTGCTGATGCACCAAACAGCAGTGCAGAGTACCCACCCTATTTGGAGTCCTTAGAGCGCTCTGGTGACTCCATCATTCTGCTGGGGGACTTCGATGCCCACATGGGCAATGACAATGAGACCTGGAAGAAGATTGGGAAGAATGCCCCCCCGATCAGAACTCGAGTGGTTTTCTATTATTGAACTTCTGTGCTCATCACGGATTGACAATAACAAACACAATGTTCAGGCATAAAGGTGTTCACATGGACGGCCACCAGACTGACTGGTTGTGGGGTTGGTGCCCTCCTCTGGTCCCCCTTTCACCATCCCATGATCATATTTTTTGTTCTGTTTTTCGTTTTTTGTCGCATTTGGATCCACGCCTTGAGGAGGGGTTTTGTCATGTGCAAGGCTGGACCACGACCAAGAAGGGCGTGGCCTGGCCAACGCTCTGAGCGGTTTAATCTATGACACCTTTCGTCGGTCACAGCTGTTTCCCATGAGGCACTGTGTTTAAACCATGTATTTAAGTTGGAGTTTTGTCGTGGCATTTGCCAGTTCGTTGAGTATGCTTTACCGTATCCTGGGTTACTGCACCATTATAGTCCAGTCACATTTTTGTTATGCTCTTTAGTTTTCTAATAGTTATTGGATCATGTTTCTTGTTTTTTGGATCCTGCCTCCTTGGACTGTGTTGTCATGCACAACTTTAGTTTATAATAAAGCCCACTGAACATCATGCCTTTGGTTGGAAGTCCTGTGTTTGGGTCTGCCCCGTACCGGAGGTCCATAACTCTGATTATAAAGTCTTTACATTGGCTTTCAGTCAGTTTTAGAATACATTTTCAAGTTCTGCTACTGGTCAATAGATCAGTAAAAGGTTTAGGTCCTGAATACATGAAAGAAAGGCTAATGGAATACAAACCTAGTAGGGCTCTGAGATCAACTGACTCAGGTCTAATAATGGAGTGAAGAGTCCAAAGCAAATGTGGTGAAGCAGCATTTGGCTATTATGCTGCAAAAAAATTAAACAAGTTGCCAAGTGAGATGGCATCTGCCTCAAGTGTATGTTTTCAAATTCAAATTAAAAACTCGTTCTTTTTCTCATGCATTTTAGAGTATTTCCACTTTTCAGTTATATTTCTTGCCATAAAAACTGTTAATTGTGCTTTTTTTATGTTTTTATTTATGCATTTGAATGTTTTTAATCATGTAAAGCGCATTGAGTTACCTTGTGTATGAAATGCACTATACAAATAAATTTGCTTTGCTTTGCTAACATCAATGAAGAGCATAAATCATAAAATTGCTAAAATGCTAAATTAAGACCTTTTTGCAGTGTCAAAGCGAGCATTGTTGTCTTTGTAAAAGCAGTGACTGATACAACTCTTGGATTGGCTCTTATTAGAGTGTGCTTGATTGAGATATAACATTGTAGCTGATTACTGTACAGTATTTTGAATTAGGGTTAGAGAATGCACTGTATATCATTTCCATTGCTTGAAAATCTTATCCAGTACTGTAGTCACTTTATAGATACTGGTAATACAAGTTAACTCAATGTTCTAACATTAATTGGAGAGAAATGCAAATGGTCATTATGTAGACCATTCTCTTCTGACGGCATCATTGTATGTAATGTTTTCTGGTACTTTTCAGACTGTAATGTTATGTACTGTTTATCATTTAATACTGTGGATAACTATTGTTCAGTGATGATGAACTCCTTTCTCTCTAGTGTGGACTTTGTTAAATGGTCATCACAAGGGATGCTGAGGATGAGTCCCGATGCAATGAATTCTCTTTTCAAGCCCACCATTGACCATATAATTCAGCACCTCAGTAAGATATACGTCAATCACACACATCGCACCGTATCTTGTTCGAAACAAATGTAATTCTGCTGCATGTTTGTGCGTTGATTGTTTCTTCAAATGTGCTTCTTCCCCCTTTACTATTTTTATGCTTTGTTAACAGATAACTTATAAGACAAGTCATAGTTTTAGTCATAATTGCAGTAGTCGTAGCAATAAGGACAAAATATGTGTGTAGCAAATCACATCATCTTATATTCAGGCCATCCAGATGTAATTGTTTTGTCAATACATTGATGCAGTAACATGCATTCATCCATTTTCTTTGCCGCTTATCCTCACAAGGGTTGCAGGGCGTGCTGGAGCCTATCCCAGCTGTCAACGGGCGGGAGGCATGGTACACCCTGAACTGGTTTCCAGCCAATTGCAGGGCACATTGTGACAGACAACAGTCACAATCACAATCTCACCTAGGGGCAATTTAGAGTGTCCAATTAATGTTTTTTGGGACGTGGGAGGAAACCGGAGTGCCCGGAGGAAACCCACGCAGACACGAGGAGAACATGCAAACTCCACACAGGCGGGTCCGGTATCAACCACAGGACCTCGGAACTGTGAGGCCAATGGTTTCCAGCTGACTCACCATGCTGCCCTGCAGTAACATGCTTTTTTTTATCAGTTTTTTTTTTAGATTTGTAATCAATTTTTTTCTTATCCATCACATCACAATGACGCAAAAAAAAGAACAACAACTTTTCAGCTCGGACATAACATAAAAGGGACATGGCAGTTCGGCAAGATACGCTATATGTAATGTTACTACCCAAAGGACCTCACGGAACATAAACATTGTATGTGGATGGATTGAAAAAACTGTAGTAATAAAATTATTTGATTTTGTGATCCACTTCAGATGAGCTCTTTGAGAAACCTGAGGTGAGCGACATCAAGTTCCTTTTCCTCGTGGGAGGTTTCGCCGAATCAGCTCTGCTACAGCAAGCTGTGCAGAACATGCTTCAGGGCCGTAGTCGCATTATCATCCCCCACGATGTAGGCCTCACTATCCTGAAGGGGGCAGTGCTGTTTGGTTTGGATCCCAGCATCATCAAAGTCCGCCGCTCCCCCCTTACCTATGGTGTCGGTGTCCTTAATCGCTTTGTCGAAGGCAAGCATCCACCAGAGAAGCTCCTAGTGAAGGACGGAACGTGCTGGTGCACTGACGTCTTTGACACATTCATCGCCGCTGACCAGTCAGTAGCGCTCGGTGAGATGGTCAAACGTAGCTACACACCAGCCAAGCCCTCGCAGCAGGTCATCGTCATCCACGTTTACTGTACCGAGAAGGAGAGCGTGGGCTTCATCAGTGAGTCTGGCGTCAAGAAGTGCGGGTCGCTTCGGTTGGATGTTAGTGGCACAGAAAGCACGGCCCCACGCCGCGAGATCCAGACGCTCATGCAGTTTGGTGACACCGAGATTCGGGCAATGGCAGTCGATGTGTCCACCGGGCGCACAGTCAAAGCTAGTATTGACTTCCTTAGCCATTGAGTAAGGAGACTAAGAGCTAATGTTAAGTTTGAAGGCACATTGGAAACGGCACACATCTCATGCCCATACAACTAGTAGAGTATGAAAAATATTCTTAATTTAGGCTTTGAGACAGTTTGGGTATTAGACGTAACAGTCTAATTCAAGCCTATCACTGAGACCATTTACCCAATACTCGCATTGTAACCGCCAATTTAAATGTACTGTTTATGATTGATCTCTTTTGAGCTAAATGATATCATGACCCAGCAAGCGCAAAGTCTCAAAGACAAAAAAAAAAAAAAAAAAGAAAAAAAAAACAAACATGGTCTGGTTTAATTTGAAAATAATGCTGATGCTTTGAATGGACCTTCAGTATTTGTGCTCTTGCAAAACAGCTTTAGGTGAAAAGCAGAAAATAGAAACATACAGTGAGCTTTGTTGCAACGTTTTCATAACGTTAGTTCTCTTTGATATATACATTTTAGTTCAGTTTACACTGGATATGTATTTTGATTTTGGAATGCTTTTCTGACGCAAGCCTCCAATTCATGTGGGGTTACAACTGGCACTTCAGAGCTCCGGTGGAACGGAGTTTGGGGAAATGCCCGGGAATCAAAATGCACCATCTGTATGAAAGGCAGTGCTATTTACTACGACACTATGATAGTGTGAGTGTGTGTGTGTGTGCAGCATGAGTGCCACTGAGAAAAATTAAAAAAATAAAACACAAGATGAACAGTAAATCTAAACACCATGAATACTGTACATGGAACATTGTTTGTTAAAAGCCTCAACAGTACCATAAATGGACATGGGAAGCAGTGGTGTGAGAAGATGTGTTGGGGGCAGAGGGAGATGTTATTCCCCACCTTAACCGGTTTGAGCGCCCAGCCTGAGTTGGATACTCAGGGCTACCAACCCACAAAGCAGTTACTATTACATTCTGATCATACGCTGTTTGGTACAATGTCATATGGTCACTGGGCGGGATTGATTCAGTCCAATCAAAACACAAGCTTACATCCAGTCATTGAATAGGTGAAGCAGCATTACAGCTTTTCTTTAATAATGCAACCATAAGCTCCCTTGGTCTGAGTTCTAAATTACTGTGGAAATTCCAGGCTTCCTTGAATATGGCCAATGAGTCCAAGAATGTGAAATATGTTGCAACTGAGCACCGCCATCAGATTCAGTTTATTGTTGCCTTTTTGTGTTAATGTTTCAGATTATGACATAAAATGTTACTTAATTGCCCACTTGGAAAAGCTCAATATTAATGTACAGTCATCCCCTGTTTGTTTATTTCTGTATATACAGTATTTAAGTATTGTACAGATTTTTAGCATTGTGTCAATAGCTTTAGCTTGAGTAGTTTTATCCACATGTGGGAGCATGAGCCCGCATGTTTCTTCACTTTTCATATCAAACACATCATCCACAATAGCAGGAGAGCCACTGTGACCAGGGCCACCAGGTCATTAATTGTGGTTCCATTTTGTTTAGCATGTCACACCAGTGCCTGCTAGCATGTTGTCAGCATCCTAGTAAGTTTCTTTTGGCTTGTCCCACAGCATGTCATCTCAGACGAACGCACATATATGTTTGGCACAATTTTTACGCCGGATGCTCTTTCTGACGCAACCCTACTCAGGGAGAGGAGGCCCCAGTGGGATATGAACCCACAACCCCTGGTTTATCAAACCAGTGCTCTAACCACTGAGCTACGGGGCCTCCAGCATCCTACCTCTTCAAAATTGATTAGAGCCGTATTTAATATGTACTTACTCTAAAAGGATATTCAAACAGGCGAAGGGAAGTGGACCAATTGCTATGGACTGTAAATTCTAATTTAACGGTGACTGACTAATGACAATGATAATGAAATTTAAGTTCCCTCCCCCTTTTTATTCATGATTCCAATTGGAAAAGTTTTGTCGGAACCTATTCCTTTGTTTCAAATTCAGTCAGCAATAACTCGCCGGTAAGAAAAAAATTCCATTTAACATGTCTTACAATGTATCATGTCAGGCTTCAGCCTGACACATGACACTTTTACCACTGTTTTAAGATAAGATAATCATTTAGCAAAACAAAATTTAGGACTTTAATATAGACTGAAAAGGATTTCACAATGATCCCTGAGAAGGGTTGTGTCAGGAAGGGCATCCGGCGTAAAAATTGTACCAAACATATGTGCGTTCATCTGAGATGACACGCTGTGGCGACCCCGAAAGGGACAAGCCGAAAGAAACTTACTTACTTACATTGAAGCCTTTTAAACTAACAACAAAGAAAAATACCGAGACAATACAGTCTATCCCAATGAAACCTCTTCACATTAATTGTACATTAAGAAAGTTTCTTTCGGCTTGTGCTGGTAGGGTTCGCCACATGGTAACATCTCAGATGAACTCTTATATTTGTTTGGCACAGTTTTTATGCCAGATGCCCTTCCTGAAGCAACATTACAAAACATAAAAATAATGTACTGGTTCTGGAAGTCATGTCAAGTCCAGAGACGTAACCTGTAGCCTATCCAGAAAATGTAAGCATCACAGCCCGGATAAATTCACTTGATTGTCTCTTCATAACCTGCGTGGAAAGTTGCAATCACAGCTTGTGAGAGCCCCTCACTGAATGCTCACAATGCCCAGGGCCACCTCCTCCTTGTTCCACCCCTTTGCAGGCCACTATTAGCTACACTTTTTAACCCCCAAAGTAGTTGCAGCTAAGTGTTGCATTATTTATTTAACACGATTCATCAACAATCAACTCCATAAAATTGACAAAATTCAGAAAGATGAAACTAATCGATTATTACCAATCCCCAATAGCTTAAGAATTGGTCAGTTAATTATTAAGTGGTTTTACGTCCATTGTCCCAGACCTTGATGCTGCAGTTGTTCGGATATCAGCATTTGACTTTTCTCAGTGTTTTGGCAAATCTTTTTCTGACACCATAAGTCATGAAGGAATGTTGTCTTTGTGGGTTTTTATTACAAATAGAAAGAAAAGTCTCTGCAAAGAGAGGAAAAGGTACAACTCCTACAAGTTGACACCCCTTACAGAACCTTAGACAAAAAGCCCCTTCATTATATCAAAGTGTAAGAGGCAGAGAAGGAAACCAAACATTCCTCTATGTCCAGCTGCACTAGCATTCACAACATAACTAGGAACAAGTATTACACACTGTTAGACTGGGATAGAGCAGGTAGTCACAACAAATAAAGCCTGTGAAGGTTTTTTAAGACTAATAGAAGCAATATTTTGTTGTATATATAGCAAGATAACATTTCCAACACATTAGAATGTTAGAGGGTGAATTTAAAGGAAAACTGCCGAAGATGAATTAGGTCCTGGAAGCTGTCAGTGACTTACAGTGGGGTTTGTTTGTGCGTTAATGTTACTTGACAAAAAATGCTGTCACATTTTTGATTGCCTGCAGTTTTAACCTGGTAATTTGTGCCTTGAAATTTGTCGCCATCAGCACATAAGCTTTACTTGTGTTTTTATTTTTCTATGTATAGGGATTCATTTATAGTAGAAGGGTAAGATGTCAGTCTGTCATGATGTCTTACTTGATGAAAGGGATTGAACTATTTCTATTGGAATTAATTGTTGCTTCACATTAACACAAAAGGACTACAAGTTGATTTTAGTTTAAATTTAGTAGGATTTTGTTTTATAAACGCTGTAATGGTCACTGAAACGGAAAGTTCCATGTCATTGGCTAGTATTAATTTTCCAATGTGATTTGAATGCAAAAAAGTAGAATAAAATGTTTCAAGGGGTGTAGAGCTTAGGGAAGGTTGAATGTTACTATCGTAGTTATCCAAACAGGATTATCTCAATAATTTTCTTTTCCTAGTCAGGTGAGTTCTGTTGGACACATTATCGTAGGCATTGGCACACAAATCGTTGGGAAAAATATTGTACCTGCAGTAAATCACTCTTGACAGCAACCTTGTACTGTGCCAGTATTTGTCATGTTGTGCTTCTGCGTTATTCTCAACGCTGTAAAGTTTTCTTATTTGAAATGGAAATGCAAACTCTAGCTTGTGCTTTCCAGGGTCATGCACTGCATGTGTGGCTGCTACCACCTCACCTCTCTGCAATGCACGTTTCGCATGTGTCATCATGAGAATGACCTATCAAAACACAAGTCGACTGCAGTTACACAATCACACATTACTGCTGGTGGCCTTGGAAGTATCAGACCTGAAAAAATGTGACATGCTGTGAGGTGGCCACCACATGCTGTACAATGATAAACTATTACATCTGTTTATAACACGTATGCACACTCAATCAAATATGCAATGGAATAATGTTTTAATTTGATGTATTATTTCTATCGGCTTAATACAGTATTTTCACTGTACTTGGACCTTTCACACAAGAGTCCTTTGTTTTGTTTTAATCAAACTTTATTTGCTATTCTGTTTAGTAAACCTTACTCTTGCTTACTTTTGTCTTACATTCAGAATAATAGAAGAGAGAAATGTTAGAATGTATACTCTGTAATTCTAAACAAAGCTGGGGAGATGTGGAAATTGTTAACAAAATGACTGACTAAAGAAAGTGAGCTACGAGTGTTAAAGTACCATATGAAGCTAAAATGCTTTCTGTTGTCTACAAGGCAGAATCTAAGGTTTCGATGTCAATCCCATCGTTGGTTGCTAAATTGGAAGTGGATGAGTCTTAAGTAGAAAACCAATGTAATTCAAGTACGATCCCTTTCACCCTTTCGATTGTAAATCAAGCACTTACTTAGTTGAACTTTCAATCATCTGTCTTGAATGTAGTATTTGTTGGCAATTTTTCAATGTTTTTTTTAAATTTCCAGATGCTCCATGTCTTTGTCTGCTAATTTTGCATTTAAAAATGTATTCTAAGCATTAACAACTATACACTCTCAGCTTCTCAAATAAAAATGTCTATTTCAAACTTTTTTACTGCTTGCTGTCTTTTTTAGTGGTTATGTTGGTAGGATACACCATTTATTGACTGTATTTGGTTTTTGTTTTTTCTCCTCAAAAGGCTGTAAAACAATTATCCAGATTCCAAAATCAGGTTATCGTGTCATATGCTAGGGATAGACATTTTAAATGCTATAGGCACCCAAATTTCCGCAAATGCGAACAGGGGTCCACACTGGACCACACACTTCCTAACTTGACATATGACAAAAATGACATTTTAAATATGGTCAAAATGTGTGCATCTCTTTTATTTTCAAGTTATCCAGTTTGTATTATATATATCCTTCTTTAAACAAAGATTAAAAAATACAATTCAAAGGTGACCCTCCCCCAAAAAAAGCTAAACAGCAACCTTAACATTAAGTGCAAGAATTCATTTTGCACATATTTTCACAAAATGATGGAAATGTTCCATCATTGTAAATCAATATTGTGTGGGCTTTGTATGTATTGTTTGCCCTCCTAAAAATATTCTATAGAACATTTCTAAAGAAAGGTTCCATAGAAATGCTATAGAAATTCAACAGAACTTTAGGACCCAAGTTCTATAGAACTCTGTTCTGAAGAAAGTTCAATAGAACTGTTCTCAAGAACTGAAACAACATTGCTTTTACATTGTATTGGTAATTTGCATTAACGTGACAGTCCCACATATAATCAGCGTTGCCTTAGAACACAGAAAAAACTTTGCCATGCTACATGGAAATTGAGCCATTAAAACATTATAGATTGAAACCTTTACTATGCAGTGTGAAACCAGACTGTTTTTCAATAAAACTACAGACAATTACAAACAATTAGGTTATACGGCCCACAGTAAAACATGTATGTTTGACGTTGAGAACAAATGACTTTTTTCTGTCATTTAGAACAAAGAACCTTTTCCTTAAATTATGTTACTAACAAAATAAAATATAATATTCCACTACGTGAACTTGAACCATGTACTGCCACCGCATCTGTTAGGCGCATATTTCAGCCATGACGCGACTAATTTCTCAGGGTCCCCTCGTGGTTTCTCAAAACACATTCTGAGTTCAAAATTACTTAAATTAATTATTGTACTTAAATTAATTATTTATATTTATTATTAAGAGACTTGGTTATTACATCCGGCAAACACTATAACTATCAGTTAGGAATCTATCAAATGGAAGAATCCATATTTTGTTTATAGAAAGAGAATTTGAAGTACTGTAATTTCTCATACATTAATGCGCAAATTTTTCCCAAAAATATTTTCAAAAAGTAAATTAGAGCACATTATGGTATGGATGAAAAATAAAAAATACAATCACATTGTATAGTCATATACAGTGTACATACTGTACACATTTCAATATGATATTTGATGCCTTATGTTACACATTTATATACAATGAAGAAAATAAGTATTTGAACACCATACTATATTGCAAGTTCTCCCACTTAGAAATCATGGAGGGCTCTGCAGAAATCAAAGGAGCATGACTGCATCCATGTATTGTGAGATTTTGGGGAACAACCTCTTTCCGTCAGTCAGAGCATGGCTGGGTCTTTCAACATGACAATGACCCGAAGCACACAGCCAGGAAAACCAAGGAGTGGTTCCGTAAGGTTCTGGCGTGGCCTAGCCAGTCTCCAGACCTAATTCAAATAGAAAATCTTTGGAGGGAGCTGAAACTCTATGTTTCTCAGCGACAGCCCAGAATCCTGTCTGATCTAGAGAAGATCTGTGTTGAGGAGTGGGCCAAAATCCCACCTGCGATGTGTGCAAACCTGGTGAACAACTACAGGAAACATTTGACCTCTGTAATTGCAAACAAAGGCTACTGTACCAAATATTCACATTGGTTTTCTCAGGTGTTCAAATACTTATTTGCAGCTGTATCACACAAATAAACCGTTAAGAAATCATACATTGTGATTTCTGGATTTTTCTTTTTAGATTATCTCTCTCACAGTGGACATGCACCTACCATAAAAATTCCCGAACCCTCCATGATTTCTAGGTGGGAGAACTTGCAATATAGCAGGGTGTTCAAATACTTATTTTCTTCACTGTATAGTACAGTACTGTGCGCTACCAACCTGAACTATGACCTCCTCACGGGAGCTTGTCATTTTATGTTCATTGGCTTAACATATTTGTTGCTACTGCACCATCAGAAATGACTCCCCGTGAGTTTGCTTCAACGTAAACTAAGACAAAAAATGTCAACTACAATGGCTAGTTGTGCAGCTGCTTTTAAAAGAAATGTGTCGATCACTCCTGCCGATGTCGCGGCCAACCCCGAACCAGCGCGGCAGTCCAAAACAAAGAGACCTGAATGGGTTGAGGTGGCTATCAAAACAATGTGAGCTAAAACCATGTATTGCGGGCATAATGGACACATTTTAATACTATTAAAATATTATGCCATCGTTGAGCATTTATTTTAGTTGGTTGAGGGTTCTAACAATTACAGGGACCAGGACAAGCGTGTCCTGTGGCCTGTCCTGAGATATATTATTTGTGTGATCTAGCGCATTCCCCATGGCGAAGGACACACAGGCGCTCCCTCCCAATAGATGCTTTTCACGTGACGTCATGAGTCACATGATTTTGTTTCAATTAATGATTGTTGTATAGACATTTTTTTTAAATCAATCCAAGTACAAATAATCAAAGTAAAAACCTAGCAAAATAGAAATACAGATAATTCCCAATATTTTGAGCATATGGGTAGTAGCAAATTAGTGGTTCACATTGTACATTGGTAGAAGAGTTTTCCGGATTTTTTAGGTCAACTTTAGGCGTGCAGATTCTACTTCAGGACGGATTATACACGAGAAATTATGGTATGTTGTTTACCTTCTAAAATCTGATATGTTCCGGTAACCCGAAATCCGAACTTTACTCTCTTGCGTTGAAAATTCATCCTTGACATGACCTCATTATTCAGAAGTCTGCAAATACTTTCAATTATATTAATAAATTCAATATTGTTTGAAAGTTAAAACAAGTACGAAATCTTCACCTGATTCTCAACTGCATATTACTGGTAAAAAAAAAAAAAATGACATTCTGTACAAAATATATAATATTCAATTACCTCTTCAGGATCCATTTGATATTTGAGGCTTACCCATCCAACTTTCAACATTTGGAATTTCTGCAAAACAAAAAGAGCAAGGCAAAATTGGCAGTTTGTTGGTAAAATTAGAGTCATCAAATTTTTCCAATTTTAATCATTCCAGTTCTGCCGAAGGGTCTTCTGTCACCTTCTGTTCAAGGACAATGAAGTCGGCCAGAGATTTTTTCTGTACAATGTCGATGTCCTCTTCTTGTGCTGCCTTATGGTCTTGATGCCTGACGGTGTCCCTTAAGCAGCATCAGCACTTTTTTTTTTGGAACCCTGAACAACAACACACAATGCAAAAGAAAAAATGCGAAAAAAATTGTCTTAAGACGAGTTATTCGTAGACATTTGGCTTACTTGCTTCTTACATGGACCAGCTCTCTTTGGAGGAATGGCAGAGGCTTATGGTTGGTGGTAGATGGGTTGAGGTTGATGGTAGATGTTTTGATTTTGAATGTCTCAGGGTTCTTCATGGTGACGGTGAACCACCTGTTCCACTGCCTAAAACATTATGAATAAAACAGAATATCAGAGTAGGAATGTTTTTTTATTGTGCTTTTTGGGACGGATTTCTTCTTATAAAGTGCTTTAAACAGAACATGTATTTACTTTAATGGTCTTGCAGGGCAATTAGAGGACTGGCAACACTTTCCGAATCCTCCACTTCAGGTGTTCTGGAGGTTTTTGGAGCTGTAAAGAAAATAAACCATGACCTGCAATATCACATCACTGAAAATTCAATATAGTCATGACATCAATTCATTGAATTCCTGGACTCTTTGAAAAATTATCATTTTCAGTGAAAATTAAAACAAAACATCCCAAATGATACATTTATATAAAAAATATTACATCACTGAATGACACTGTCGATATGCATGCACTGAGAGATTTAAATAAAACATGCCAATTACGATTTCTCTTTGCACAACTGGGAAAAATAACTTACAGGTCACTTTTAACTATCTTATTCTGCCCCAAGGAATTTTGGGCGGGTACCATAACCACTTGTGTTAGCTGAAAAAAGAACAGACAATTTGGATTAATTATAAATGCAACCGGCACAGCCTGCTCCCTTAATTAGACGGAATATATATCCTCAATGGTGGAGGCCAGTGTGTCAGGATATTTAAAATAGATTTGGTTGAGTAGCAAGATTCCATCTAATAAAATTGCGTACCACTCTCAAGATGAAAATATTTTTTCGTCGGAAGATTTTCTAAGGTAGCTTTGCCTGCAAAATAAGTGAATATATTAATGTAAGTACCAAATTTTTAATTACACATGTTCTACCTTCAATGTACTTCACAAAACATGGGGAATTCCCACATAAATATTACATAACCAAGACCAAGTTAATCACAAACTTAGAATCTGGAGCAGAGGTTGACACTTATGTGATGTGCTTTCCTCATCTTCTGACAATTCCTCCAGACTCCCTTCAATGCAAAAAACAACATTTAAATTAATATACAAACACTAAAGGACAACTTTGATGTGAGAGAGGGAGGATAAAAACTTGTTGTACAATCTTCAAAGGTTCTCTTCTTGATCTTCCGCTTCTGGACATCCTCAGCTTTAGGTACATTTTCACCCTCCACAGTAGTTATATCGTAGTCGTCACATTCATCATAGCTCACCGGAAGGAAAAAAATATTCAAGTTTGTAAAATTGGTTTTAGCTAGAGAAAAGGACATTTGTGAATGAAACGTAACATTTTATCTGTAGAATGTCGATGTTCTATTCTTGTGCTGCCCTGTGGTCTTGATGCTTGATTGTGTCCTTTATCTCACTAAGCAGCATCAGCCCTTTAAAAAAAATTATATATATATATCAATACCTGATTTGAACTTTATTTTAAGGAGTTTTAACTCCCACCATTTGTCACCCTTTACTGGATTCTGTTTCTTCTTCAAAGCAGTTCGCTCGTTTAACTTTGGCCAGTACAAGATTTCTTCTGACGCGTCAATCCAACACAATGGCACAACTCCCTCTTCTTCCACATTTCTTTCAATACACACTGCTTTGGCCCCCATCTTTATGTAACACTGACACACACAGACAGACTAGAAAAAAAAACATCCTTACCGACGGCGAAAAGTTTTGAATAAAAAGTTAAACAACTCTAGCGATTTAAATAATCCAAAATGTAAATTGTAGACGGAAACGTGGACTACATTATCAGCTTCTGTGTGTTTTGGTGACATAATCAAGCCTTGTACATAATAGTGACGCACATCTTACTGCAGATAGTTTCTCATATAAGCACGGCCAGATCCATTGCGCAGTGCAATGAACGGTCAGTTTGTCAAGTACCTACAGTTATGCTGGTGCCACGAGGTAGTGGGCTACGCTAGCTAGGTGCACATTCAACGTTTGTGACCAATCCAAAGAGACAAACCATGAAAGCCGCCCAAAGGCGAAAACATGCCGGACTCACCGCTCTCGAGCGCATTCCCCATGGCGAAGGACACACAGGCGCTCCCTCCCAATAGATGCTTTTCACATGACGTCATGAGTCACACGATTTTGTTCACGACACAATACCAAGACTACAATACAACTCGCGTTTTTTAGTGATCATTTTGTGAATGTTGATTTGCTCAAAAGCGTGTTACGGCCTTTTCATCATAGTTTTTCCACTGTGTGGCTGATGGTTTTAAGAACGGACAGAAAAAGGGGTCTGAGACTTCAGGCATGGTTTACCTTTTGCTGAGCATTCAGCTAATTTACTGTGGTAACCTCCACACTTGTTACATATCCTTACACGGGTCTGTAGGCTGTCAAGATGCCAAATAACACCCACAGTAAAACTTTGCTTTCCAGGTTTGCGATGGATAATGTCCCATTAATGATAATGGAAAATTCATCCTCGTGGTTGGAAGACCGAACGCCTCCATCATGGTCAATCCATCTTCGTTTGTTTGGTTTTTTTTCCCCTCCGTGAGTGGGATGTTATACTACCGTCACTCTGACACCATGTTATGATCTTGCTACAACGGAGAAAATGAGTATTTTAACGCTCTGCTATATTGTAAGCTCTCCCACTTAGAAATCATGGAGGGCTCTGGAATTTTCATCGTAGGTGCAAGTCCACTGTGGAGAGACAATCTAAAAAGAAAAATCCAGAAATCAAAATGTATGATTTCTCAACAATTTATTTGTGTGATACAGCTGAAAATAAGTATTTGAACACCTGAGAAAACCAATGTTAATATTGGGTACAGTAGCCTTTGTTTGCAATTACAGAGGCCAAACAGGGACGGGTTGCCGTGGTCGGGGTAGCCAAACACCTTCCCTTCCTTCCAGACAAAACTGAGAGTCATAAGCTGCCTCGTCAAGAATCTGGTCTTTCTTGCAGTGCGGACATTTGATCTTGATGAGCTCCACCCCGCAACAATCGCAAGATGTGTAGCCGTCAATGTCAATACAATGTAGATCTGGCTTGCAAACGAAATCAATAAAACTAGTAAAATTATGTAAAGGTATGCGATAAGGATGGACACTGATTGCTTGTCTTTTCTGCATGTCGTTGTTTGTGATAACTGTCCAACTGTTGTGCAATATCTGATAAAATTGTCGAGTTTAGGTCTGATGATGACGAATCTGCCATGATATGTAGACAGTCTTGCCGTCCGAGATGGCATTGTAAACAAAAAACACGTGTTGGGTGTGACATCACTGCAAAACATCTATCGAGAGAAATGGCGGCTGGCTAGCTAGCTGGCTAGCCTCCCTGCAGCAGATGTAACACCACTCACGACAGACGCCTCAGGTGGTCAGGGATATTCGCTCATTCAAATTCAGAAAGTAGTATAAAAATTTGACTTACTTGATAAATTGTCTCATTGACATATCGCATTTAATAGAGACGTTGAAATAATTGGACAAAACAGACTGGCCAAGTGATGGGAAAGCCGAAAACAACCTCCATGTTTGCTTGTCCAAGCACTTGGAAATCCCGCCCCGGAACTGATATACGACTCGGTGTCGTAAACCCACAGATCAACCTACTTTGGCAGCAAGGTATATTACGATTCGTGCAAGCGATCTGCTACTGAGTGCAAGTACTGCTGTTGCTTGTAACCGTATAAAATGCCGCTTAAAAAACAAGCTCCCTAGCATAAACGTATCTTCACTGGTACAGGCACCGCAAGTCCACACAACAATGAAAATGAAATGAAAATGATGGGAAGAAAAAAGGGTCTAACTGGACAATTCCTTCAACAGAATCCACGTCTTATAAATAACACACTGTGCTGCCCACTGTGTTGCTCTATGTTCAGTATAGAATTCTATAGATTTCTATAGAAATTCTGTATAATTTTTTTTCCAGGGTGACTGGTGACACCACAGTAGCACACCTGGTTAGAAGCGTTGCCCTCACAATTCTGAGGTTCAGGGTTGGGATCCCGGCCACGCCTGTGTGGAGTTTGCATGTTCTCACCGTGCCTGCGGAGGTTTTTTCCGGACACCTCCAGTTTCCTCCCACATTCCAAAAACATGCATTAACTGGAGACTGTAAATTGCCCCTTGGTGTGATTTCCATATGCTCAATTGGTTGGCAACCAGTTCAGGGTGTACCCCACCTCCTGCCCGATGACAGCTGGAATAGGCTCCAGCACTCCTGCGACCCATGTGAGGATAAGTGGCTGTAGGAATAATTGTGATCATAATTATCCTACATCTGCTTCCAATAAAGAAAAGCTTTGCTCTGCTCTAGATAACGTGGCAGCCTCCTAGCAGGAGATAGCAAGAACAAAAATATCTAATCATCAGAACTTTTAGAACTGCTGCCTGTTAAAGAAATGATGACCACACATGTATTCAGCAATCTTCAATACGTGCACACGCACATGAACAAACATGTACACCTTGTTTCAAACTGTTTTGCTTGTCGTCTCCTTTTTGTAACATCCATGTAAATAAGGGGCGTCTTAAAACCAAATAAATAGAGGTGCTGAGGAGAGGATAATCTGAGAGTGCAGTGGTGAATTGTACGAGACAGTTCCTCTCCTCTCTCCTCGCGAGACTTGAACTGGTGTCTTTGCTTTCTTTTTTGTCCTTTTTAATGAATGTCTGATTGGTGAACCTGACAGCGGCCCAGAAAATGGATGGATGTTTGACTGGTATGTTTCATCAACCGGGGAGAGGAGGGGGATTTACCAAATCATTGAGAACACACGTCAGGCCCAGGCCCATGGGGCAAATTTGGACTGTGTTATACGTAATTAGATTTTGCCCACAAGATCATATCAAATAAGTATTAGAGCTGGCCCGCTGGCTGCCACCCCAATATAGCACAAGAAATACTACAAATCCCAGAATGCTTTGCAAATGTGTTGCGGCTGCTGTCAGCCCACAAATTGCCCACACTTCCTCTGTTTACTTCATTAGCATCTTCAACCTGTTCCCAAACTCTTGAAGTAAACTCCTAATGAAAAATGGCCAAACAAAAGACAGAAAACTGGACCTTTCAAGACAAGTGGGAGGCAAATTATATGTTCATCATTTTTAAAGACAAACCTGATTGTCTTGTGTTTGAAGCCAGTGTGCTTGTTAAAAACTAGAATATACAGTGGCACTATGAAATGAAACAACAGGACAGATAGAGTAGTGTTGAAAATAATAGCAGTCCAATGTGACTAAGATGATTAATCCACGTTTTTAACTAATTATTAGTTGAGTGATTCAAAAGATTTACCAATCCTTTGAATGTACAAAATGGTTTTGAGTTTGTAAAGTCAACAGCACACTGCTACTTTCAACACATTGCCCAATTGCACAACCTTAAGAGTGTGTATATCATGAATGCTGGGTCTTGTTGGTTTTCTGATGTATGTAGCAATAAAAAAAAAGTATCCCGAAGATGTAGATTAATCTGGTTAGTCACAATGGACTGCTATTATTTTGAACACTACTGTATAAGGATCTGAACAAGAAGCAAAAGCTCTAGAAGATGGAGATGAAAACTAGTCGGGTTTCACAGCAAACTATGTTCACCAAAGCAAAATCCCACAGTGAGGCTGCTGTAAAGGCTAGTTTTATTGTGGTCACAGAGATCACCAAATAAGCCAGACACTTTACGGAGGGAGTCTTTGTTAAAAAAAAAAAAAAGCGCCTGCACGAAGTTTGAGAGTTTTGACACCCCTGATTTAGGGGTTTTTAAGTGGATTAGTTTTAAGGGGACTAATACACAAAAACTTTGCCCGAACTACATACAACTGTTTGTGGGTGCTTCAAACAACCGAAAATAGACCTGGCAACACTACTGCATTGCAATGTTCAAAACTATATATTTGCCATACTAAGAACGTTAATCATTCTCATTCAAGTGTTTTTGTTGAATGCGTCTCTTAAGTAACTGTCAGGTCACTTTTACACATCTTTTGCGTTTTTTGGGTTTGCATTAAACCCTGACTTTATGTCTTATATAATAACCTCCTGGTCAGTTCCATTGAATGCTAATGCATTCCAATATTTGGCACCGTACCAAAAAACATAAGATTCTAGTGTGCTTTTTGTGCAAATTATTCAACAAAGCCCGATTTCACAGGGTAAAAGAGCTTCTGCCTGTCCTGTACTCATCAGTCCCACAAAACAATCATGCCTGACAATATCTCAATGCAAAAACTAGTTACATAACCTTGCCTTTAAGTTTGTTCTGAGGATATTCCTGATGGAGAGGACCAGGTGAAAGCACAACTAAGCGATGTCTGCCATCTTCTGGTGATTTGATGGCACTGTGACAACTTAAAACTGATCAGATATAATTAACTTTACGCCATATCTGCGTTTTTTTATGTGTACGCTGGTTTTCTCTGACATTCCCAAAACATCCGTGGTTGGCTACTGAAGATTAAATAAATTGCCCATAAGTGTGCATGTGGATCTGAGTGATTGTTTGTCTATACTGTTTGTGACCTGCGATTGTGTGGTGATCAGTTCAGAGTGCTCCCTGCTGCTCGCTCGGCCCAAGTCAGCTGAGATTGGCACCAGCACACCTGTAACCGTAGTGAGAATAAATTGTGTGGTAAATGGATGGATGGGTGAGAATGGCTAAAAGTAAAAAAAGAAAAATCTTCAAACATTCTTAGTTTAAGTAAATGTTTGATTAAGTAAAGGAAAATGAAGATATTTCCTTTTTCTTCAGTTTCTGGAAAGAAATGCCAAATTTGATAGTGGCGGTAAGCAGTACAGTAAATGGGTAGCTGGAGAAACACACTTTGAGTTAATAACTAAGAAATCACATCTACATAAGTATTCAAAGCCTTCCCCATGAAGCTAAATTGAACTCAGGTGCATCCTAGTCCATCTTGAGATGCTTCAACTGATTTATTGGAGTCCACTAATTAAAAAGGCACACGTGCTTTTATAAGGTTAGAGAGTTGACATACATGTCAACATATATGCACAAACAAAGCATAAAGAAAAAGAAACTGTCCTGATGACCACAATGGCCTCTATAATAACTAAAAGACATTTTCAACCAACAAGTAGGACTATATAACTGTATGTATGTATATAATCAATGTGGAAAAAAGGGGAAAAAAAGCAGTTTTAAAAAGAATCCTCTCTCTTGTCATGAACATGCATGTATGCACCCACAAAAAATGTGTTCTCTGCATTTTACCCATCACATTGAACACAAATTGTTGGTGGAACACACTGGAGCGGGGTTCAGCTGAAGCGCCTGGGGAGCAGTTCGGGGTCTTAGTGTCTTGCTCAACCCTCTCACCCACTGTTAACTGGGATGGGCTCAAGGACAGGAAAAACAAATGGTTCATAGTCTTGTGTCCATGGTTCATATTGGAGTTGAAACCAAATTCTTATGGAAGGTCAGGTTCACCAATGAACAATGACTACCAGTAAAATCAAGATCTTGTAATGTACAATTATTATTAGTCCACTATATACAAAGCAGCACCAATTCACTATTGATGAGATCTTGAAAGACATGAACAAAGAAAATCATGCAATTAATTGAATTGAAGTTGGACTTAAAAATGAAAAGGTATGTATTTGTAAACCCTCACTACCACCATGTGAGATTTCTGTAGAATTATCTCTAATTTGGTCGAGGGGAATCAGCAGATATTCTAATGTCTATTCATCCCACATTCAAGCACGTGATCAAATGAATTCTATGTTATTTTTTTATGTCAGAATGTACAATATTTTTCACACAATTTCAAGTATGGTAAAATAATAACATGCTATCTTGCCAGGCTACTCTTTTTATTTTCCATCAATGAGTAATGTTGCATCAAGGGTTTTTAACTCATGTCCATGTCAGTGTCATATCAAGTCTAATAATGTTGCCCCTGAGGAGTTCTGCCATAATGGATCTCTGTGTGGAACCTGGCATTAACTGTTTTATAGTATTTCTGTCCGTTTTTTGCAGTCCTTTATGAAGTACCAAAAAATGAGACCAGAGTTAAAGTGCAAGTATCTTCATGTAAAATAACATTGGTAGAAGTTAGTCACCTTTTATATCACATAACTAAAAGTCTTAAGGAATCTCACATTTGCTGTACTTAAAGGGGAAATCCAGGGGTTTGCATTAACAATGTATCCAAGAGGTCATGTAATATGTACTCTATCTTGACAATGTGATGTTAAATCCTTTTTCATTTAATCGTGTTTTGAGAAGATTTTTATCAACAATTCCGAATTTTCAGGGGTCAGCCACATGACCTACGTAGGCGTATGTGACATGTTATGTGCCGTTCCAAATGCTCCATTACATCCCACGTCCCACGTAATTGAACGTTTTGAATGGCACATTACACGTCACATAAGCCTATGCAGGTTATGTGGCTCGCGAAAATGGCAGCGCCCCTGAAAATTCATAATTGTCAATAAAAATCTTCTCAAAACACTATTAAATGGGAGAGGATTTCACATCACATTGTCAAGATAAATTACATATTACATGACCTATTGGATACATTGTTTATGCAAACAACTGGATTTCCCCTTTAAGTGTCGAAAGAACAAATCCTATTCCAATAACGTTGGGACATTGTGTTAAACAAATAAAAACAGAATAGAATAATTTGCAAAGCATGTGCAACCAATATTTAATTGCATAATTAAAGACAAGATATATTATGTCCAAACGATTATCATTGCAGCTCTAGAGCGTTGGCCTCACGGTTCTGAGGTCCGGGATTGAAATACTAGCCCTGCCTGTGTGGAGTTTGCATGTTCTCCCCGTGCCTGCATGGGTTTTCTCTGGGCACTCTGGTTTCCTTCAACTTTCCAAAAACACACAATTAATTGGGCACTCTAAGACTGCCCCTCAGTGTGATTATGAGTGTCACTGTTGTCTGTCTCAACGTGGCCTATAATTGGCCAGCAACCAGTTCAGGGTGTACCCTGCCTCCTGGCTGATGACAGCTCGGATTGGCTCCAGCACACCCGCGACCCTTGTGCTGATAAGCAGCTCAGAAAATGGATGGATGAATATTATAATTGCTCATACTGATAAACTTTGTTTTTTAAGAAAATAATGACTAAGTTTGAATTTTATGGCTAGGACAAAGTCATGTTTACTGCTGTGTTACGTCACCTTTTGTTTTAACATTCAATAAACGTTTTGGAACTGAGCACACTAATTGTTGAAAGTTTACATGTGGAATTCTTTCCCAATTTTGCTTGATGTACAGCTTTAGCTGTTCAACATTTCGGGGTCTCTGTTGCTGTACTGTATAGTTCATCATACATATTTTCAATGAGAGACAGTTCTGAACTGTAGAGAGGCCAGTCGAGTACCCGTACTCTTTTACTACAAAGCCATGCTGTTTTAACACACGCAGAATGTGGCTTGACATTGTCTTGCTGAAATAAGCAGGGGCTTCCATGAAAAGACGTTTCTTGGATGGCAGCATATTTTTCTCCAAAACCAGAATGTACCTTTCAGCCTTAATGGTGCCTTCACAGATGTGTAAGTTACCAATCCTATTGGCACTAACACAGCCCCATACCATCACAGATGCTGGGTTTTGAACGCTGTGTCCGTAACAGTCCAGATGGTTCTATACCTCTTTGACCCAGGGTACATGACAAACACAATTTCCCAAAACAATTTCAAATGTGGTCTTATCAGACCGCACAACACATTTCCACTTTGCATCATTCCATCTTAGATGACCTCAGGCCCAGAGAAGCCAGCAGCATTTCTGGGTGTTTTGCGTCGCATAGTACAGTTTTCAGTTGCAATTACGGATGTAACACCAAACTGTATTTACTGACATTGGTATTCTGAAGTATTCCCAAGACCAAGTTGTCATGTCCTATACACATTGACCACAGTTTTTCGATGCAGTGCTGCATGAGGGATCAAAGGTCAAAGGCATTCAATGTTGGTTTTCAGACTTGCCGCTTATATGCAGTCATTTGAGGAACATTTTGTGTAAACTGTTGGACTTTTTTCTCACATACATGTTCACAAAGAGGTGATGCTCGTCCCATCTTTGCTTGTGAATGACTGAGCAATTCGGCGAAACTCCTTTTATCCTCAAACACAGAACCCAATATAAATACAAGTTGAACATAATTTGCAAATTATTAATTTTATTTTTGTGTCTGACACAACATCCCAACTTCATTGGAATTGGAGTTGTTGACATGGCTTCTAGAATTTCCTTTTGAAAATCAATCCATTTTACACATATAATTACAAATATTTGCAGTTGTTTTCCATTAAAATATTTTTGTTTATCTTACAAACCTTCATTTTCAAAATGTCTTAACTGTTAAGTATCCAAAATGAAGATGCTTGAGTTGCAGCATGTTGTTTGTACACGATAATATACAGGGGTGGCATGGTGGAGCAGCTGGAAAGCCTCAGAGTTCTGAGGACCCGGGTTCAATCCCAGCCCTCCCTGTGTGGAGTTTTCATGTTCTCCCCCTGTACCTGTGTGGGTTTTCTCTGGGCACTCCAGTTTCCTCCGACATCCCAAAAATATCCAACATTAATTGGACACTCTAAATTGCCCCTAGGTGTGATTGTGAGTGTGGCTGTTTATCTTGATGTGTCCTGCGATTGGCTGGCAACCAGTTCACCGTGTACCCTGCCTCCTCCCCATTGACAGCTGGGATAGGCTCCAGCACTCCCCGTGACGCTTGTGAAGACAAGCAGCTAAGAAAATGGATGGATGGATGGATGGATGGATGATATACAGAATTTTTTGGGGATTGAAGATGGATTTTTGACCCATTCAAAAATTATTTGGCAACCTTTTTCCTGCAGGTAAGACAACCCTGGTCCTACTAGAGGTGCATATGCCCTCTTCGAAATACATATGCCGGTGCCATTCTAATGACAGTTTATGTTAAGACCTGGGACTCAAGTATGTTGCACAGTGTGTTTTTTTTTTTTTTTATTATAAATTGCCAACTATGGCCTTGTCATGTCAGTTGCAAGTTTTATATTTTCATTTTTTCAGGCCCTTCTGAACAATAGTTTGCTCTTTTCCAAATGTGGAAGGTTTTTTCTTTTAAACCATTCTTTCATGTTACAATTCAATCCTGACATATTTTATATAAAAAATATTAATCGCAGGGCTTCTTTAAAAAAAAAAATAATTCTCGCCAAGTTAACTTCCTGTGGGGATTCAGCAGTTGAATAAGAACGTAAACAGGAATGTACTGAGTGACCATATCACATTTATGCATTGAGTGTATTATTTTTACAGAAGTGGTGCAAAAGAGCCACTCAACCCGTCACAGGGCAAGGTTCGTTTTAGCTTGGATGTGCATGAGTGCATGTGTTTGTGGAAGCAGACTGTGGACAGGGTGAAGAGGTTGCAGAGGCATGGCCGATTTTCCTCCAATAGCCATCAAGAGAGAGCAGTTGCTAAGGTAATCGGGCGGTTCCCGTACTCTCCAAATGGTCCTTCATTCAACTGGCCTCCCACATCCATTCTCTCCTTTTGATTGTTGCACGACTCAGTGCTCAGTGGCTTAACCAATGAAAATCATGGAACAATAAAAAGGTAGGCTGACTCATTTTGTCTTTTTTAGGCTTGATCATCTGAAAAATGACAGTGAAGGTCAGGAAATTATTTTTCTCTGAATTGGATATATTTGTGTAACTTCTCTAAGGATTCAGGGATGCTGCAGCACTCACAACATATACAAAATAAGCCACCATCAATAGTATAACCAGAGGGGGCCCCATAGCTCAGTGGTTAGAACATTGGTTTGGTAAACCAGGGGTCATGAGTTTGTTTCTCACTGGGGGCCTCCAATCCCCAAAAGGGGCTGCGTCAGGAATGGCATCTGTTGTAAAAACTGTTCCTAACAAATATGAGTATTCATCTGAGGCTGTGGCAACCCCAAATGGGACAAGCCGAAAGAAAGTTGACCAGGACTAATCGAGGGTCACTGCAAAAACTAACTGAATTGCTATCACTCATCATGTGTTGAAATCTATCATTCATATAATCATACTAGAGCTATTCATGTTATATAATTGTAATCTATAGACGTCAGTGGCTTTCAGTTCAGATTTTAAACTGCAGTCGTTATACTCAGTGGTGGGAACTAACAAAGTTTGTTCTTTCCATTCTTACATGATCACTACACTTACATATTTATGCTATCTGAATTTTACCTGTTTTTTGTTTTCTCCTTTTCCCCAGACAACTTTTAACTTTGCAGCATGGTGCTGACAGATTATAGTAACTCGCTCACAGTTCTGAGGACCGGGGAAAAATCCTGGCCCCACCTGTTAGGAATTTGCACGTTCTCCACTTTCCTGCATGACTTTTCTTCGGCCACTTTAGTTTCCTCCTACATCCCAAAAACATTCAGGTAGGTGAAAACTGGAGGGTAGCATCCAACGAACATGGCTCCAACGCCCACCACAGCCCCCTTCCCCAGTGACAGACTTTTGTTGGTTCGCCATCATATCGCAAGGGTCCATCATCACCATGTCCAATAAATGTTTGCTCCGTGATGGCATGTCTCATTTCAGATGGTGTAAATGTAACATAGCATTTCAGAAAAGGACATCATACCAACAGTGAACTGTGATTGTAGAAGTATGATGGTCTGGAGCTGCTTTGTTACTTCAGGACCTTGATGACTTTCTGTCATTGATGGAATTGTGAACTCTGCTTTCCTGTTTTCCTTCTCCAGTGCCTTCCTGTCCCTCCACCCACAATACTCACTCATACCACACTGCCAAGTTCGCACACTGCTCATGCTCCCGTGTCCTGCTCACACTGTGCTCAAGCCTTGAGATTCTTTACCTTGCGCTTCATCCCAATTGTCCCTTTCCAACTGATTCCTCATTCATAGTCTGCTTTTGGGCCCAGTCCAATATCATTTGGTTTTCAACCGTGACAGAATAGTCTGGGCAACTCAACCCAGCAACTCGTAAGAATGGAAGGAAACGCTCGTCCACCAAGGCACCAACATCCGCCAACACAATAAAGCACTTCACATCCCCTTTAACACACTAACAAAGCAAGTATCCTTCATTTCCACTCAGAAACACTCTGGTAACCCCTAACTAATCGAATCCACAGTGAGTATTCCTCCCAAACCCATTAATTTCCTTTGTGGAAGAGCTGCTCGTTTGGCTAATGCTATGTGCCAGAGTTCCTCACCAGTGTCACTCACCTTTGAATTATTTTCTGACAAACTGAAAAAGGTTTTTGACCACCCTGTCAAAGGCAGAGAGGCCTCATGGCGGCCCTTGGTCATTAATTAAGGCTCCAAATCTGCAGCCTGTTATTCCACTGACTTTCATATTCTGGTGGTTAGTGTGGTTGGAATGGCAGCTAATTGATTTTTCAAATCGTTCAAGCAGCAATGATGAACCCACGATGTATGACTCACGAGTCCAGGTACAGTTTGGGGAGCCTATTTATTCGATCCAAGGTCAATATACAGGCAGGCAGCCCAAACCAGCAGCAGTGTCAGAATTACAAGGCAAAGAGGCAAGGTGTCACCAAGGCAGGGTTCAATACACAAAGGTGTATCCTCTTTTACAGGGTTTGCATGATCATTTTACTTGGAATATTCAAGTTATTCTAGTTAGTATGAAGTGGTCAAATTTTTCATCATGTGACATGTAATTGAGCTTAAATTTGATTGGCCACACTTTTTTGCCTCAAGAGCTACTTTTGAAAATGACTCAATGACTCAAATTGATCTAACTACACTCAAAATGCCGGAATGTAAATATGGTGGAACAGTGAGAGACTGCTTAGCACATCCACCTCACAGTTTTCTGAGGATGCAGGTTCCAATACACCTTCACCTGTGTGGAGTTTGCATGTTCTCCCTGTGCGATTGTGGGTTTTCTCAGGGTACTCCAGTTTCCTTCCACATCCCCAAAACATGTGTGATAGGTTTTACTGAAGACTGTAAATTGCTCGTAGGTGTGAATGTGAGTTTGTATGGTGGTGTGTTTATTATATGTGGCCTATGGTTGGCTGGCAACCGCCTCTGCCCACAGTCAATTGCGGCGCATGGATATGCTCCTCCCACTTCAGTCCTTTTCAGCAGGTTGTTGGCATGCTCACATCCGGCAGAAGTGTGCAGTCAGCCGTCAGCAAGCGTTGGAATGTTGGCACACTGATAGCAAATGTGATCTGAAAGGGAACGTGGATGAAAATGAAGAGTGGGATAATGTGATTTTATATTCATAATCTGGTCTTATTTGTTGGAATTGAACCTTCTGCAATGATCATCACGGGTGAAAATCACTGCAGGAGCTGCTATTTCATCCAGGGTGACATTAGAAATCATGAAGATAGTTATGTTTTGTTGTGAAAATCAACATATATACTATACATTTTTGTGACTTGGCAGCACCGCAGACCCACTTGCTTAAAAGCCAGAAATGCCATGTTCCCACCACAATGAGGGCAAGTACTTCATGAATGAGCTAACTTTAGACATCACAAATACACAAAAATCGGATTCGGTCCTTTTGCAAGCCTAATGTGTTTACCGTCTTTTGCATTCAATGGACAAACTAAATGGTTGTCGAACTCAAACCATGTTTCGGACAAATTGTCTACGACATGCATAATATAGTGGAATAAAATGGATTCTGATGGAACAGGACCTTTACTGGATTGTTTTTTAAAGGCATGGCAAGGCATGCTACTATTTATAGAGGTTAATAAATACACAGGGTGTCAGAATTCTCCAGTGTTGTGGCAGACCAAATTTTGTACGTAGCCTCTGCACAAGAGCTGAGTTTCATTGTACTTGACTACTGTACAATAAAATATTGAGCTAACCACCTCTGTTCAACCTTTTGTTTGCTTTTTGTCTGTTGATCACTCACATAACTACTGCTGCATCAATTTATTTCCAAGGTCAAAAACATACTGTTCACAAGATTTTCTTAAGCAGGTCAAGTCAATTGCTATGTTGTTGTTTTCATCCGATGGCTCGTCAAAGCAATTGACATTTTGGCCAATTGTTACCTTAATAGAAATCAAAGTACATTCGCCTAAGGTACTCCCTCTTTATTGGACATCTCCAACTTGTCTCGTACATCTCTTACATTGTTTCTCCATTTTTGAATGAAGTTTCTCTTGAAGATGGCACAAACGACTCAAGGTCCAGGGGTTATATTTGTTGTGTAAGCATTCCCTCGCAGTGCTATTTTTCCATTTCAACCTACATCTATACTGCAACTCATTCACGCCGTGTCGATAAAACGCTTTGTTCGCAAGAATGCCACCCCCAAAGCTACTAGCTTAAAAAGCAGAGAATGGAAGTGCTGTCATTTGGAAATTCTCTCTGACAAACACACATAATTACAGGAATTAGTGTGCTATTTTGTCATTACCCTTCACTTTCAATGAGCCAATAATGAAAAGAGAAACAAGAGTGTGAGACAAAGACGGATGTCTTTAGAGGATTTCAAGACAGCCCCCACACCACCTCTTAGCCCACACATTCACTTTGGTGTTTTATTAATATTATTAATGCAGTCAGGCTGAAGCATCGAAGCGAAGAGTTTCTCCCTCTGATTGGTATTGTGTGAACACTTGATGGCTCAGCTCAGAGTGATTTCAAATAGACTTTGTTAGCGGCATGATGAAAATGTCAGCTCGTCTTTTTAAAGTTGTGTATTTGCAAGCGTGATTACAGGGTGTGCGTTTAAATAAATGAAGCCAAAACAATGACACACAATCAGGACTTCATAAACCAGCGAAAGGCCACAGACAGATTAATGAATGCATTGCAGACACACAAACATCCATGCATAAGATTTTGGAATTACACATATACGTGACACGTTGTGCATTCAAATAAGCAGGTGAAAGCAGTGATATCACCATGTCATTTACTGTTGATTTTGTGTTTACATAAGTGGCACATGATGTCTCTGCACTAATAAGAGTGATATTTACCCGTTCCCTGTCCTGACAGGCCTTGACAGTCACAACAAGTAAGTCAGCAGCTTAATACGTAGAAGAAAACCCTGGGCTGTAACTAATAACTTTTTAATAACACTCTTCAAGCTGTGTTTTTTTTTCCTTAATCAAGTTCTTTATTTCAAACTCTTGGTTTCAAAAGAGATGGGCATTTGTGTACTTTCAGGTAGCTACGTACCGCCTCACAAATTCATCAAATACCTATGACAAATTTGTCTTGTAAATGACGATTTAAAATAGTATATTTGGTAGTACTGCACATTCTTATGAGATCCAGTATGATGGCAATATGGTCTTTCTAATAGGAGAATAATACTTGGTTTTGAGTCAGACTGTTAGAAAGGCATTTATATTAAATAGTTAGTCACAATTGCGAGCTAGATTTTTGTTAACACCATTGTGGAACCTTCAAATTCGAACAAAATCTGTTGAAAAATGCAGATTGATGAGTATGGTGTTCTCATTTCAATTTGGTTTCTTTCCATGGGATATACTATGACATAAAGTGAATTAAAATGTCCTTAGATCAAATTATCACCGTCATAAAATGTTTACTGACTCCACGGGTTTTGTGGTGATCTTATGTCATGGATTGATGGTGCTAATATGAATTGCCAGGATTACATTTGAATTTAGGTACTTTTTTCCCCACAACATATGGACTTTTAGATTTATGACTTTGGAGTTTCAATTTACTTGAACATCAAAATATTAACTGGCTTTGCGTTCTTTTTGGCTATTTTGCGTTGGAGAGTCCGTAAGTGCAACCTCAGCAATGGGTTTGTCAGCAGCACTGGTGTGCTAATTTTTCCAAATCCTGTCCTGTCCTTTTGTACGTTAGTTATTGCATCTCCTCACCAGTTATCTCTCCCAGTCTACAAATAAATGTTGTCATGGTACATGGGTTCAAATATCTAGACCAGGGGTCGGCAATCTTTAACATTCAAAGAGCCATTTTGATGCAGTTTCCACAGAAAAGACAACTCTGGGAGCTGCAAACACTTTTTGATATCAGAAATGAAGATGTTAGTCAAGATTTTTGTGTGTGTGTGTCCATACACCCTCTCCATCTCTCATATATATCCATCCATCATCCATCCTCACAAGGATCGTGGGGCGTTTGGAGCCTATCGCAGCTGTCAACATACAGGATGCGGGGTACATCCTGAACTGGTTGCCAACCAATTGCAGGGCACATAGAGACAAACAGCTGCACTCACAATCACATCTTGGGGCAATTTAGAGTGTCCATTTAATGCTGTATGTTTTTGTGATGTGGGAAGAGACTGGAGTGCCCGGGGAAAACCCACTGAGGCATGGGGAGAACATGCAAACTCCACACAGGGAGGGCAGGGATTGAATTGTGGGGCCAATGAATTCCAGATCTCTCTCTCTCCCTCTCTCTCTCTCCCAGAGAGAGAGAGAGAGGAGAGAGAGAGAGATACACACACACACACACACGTATATATCAATCTATTCATTTTATTAGTCGCTTATTCTCACGAGGCTCACGGGAGTGGTGAAACTGAACTGGTTGCCAGCCAATTGTGTGCTTGCATTTGCCTGACAGTTCTGAGGATCAGGGTTCAAATCCCGCCTCCACCTGTATGGAGTTTGCATGTTCTCACCGTGCCTGCCTGGGGTTTCTCTAGGTACTCCGGTTTCATCCCACATCCCAAAAACATGCATTGATTGGACACTCTAAATTGCCCTTTGGAGTGATTGTACGTGCCTCTATTGTTCATCTCTCTGTGCTCTGCGAATGGCTGCCAACCAGTTTGGGGTGTACCCTGCCTCCTGCCCGATGATAGCTGGGATAGGCCCCGGCATTCCGAAAAAAACTCATGAGGATAAGCGGCTTAGAAAATGGATGGATGGATCGAGAAATTCAAACTGTCCTGGTGAACAGCTACATTGTTACAACACAAAGCCATACACATCCACCATTCTGCAAGCCCATAGCCCATGCATCTGAACAGGAAAGTTTTTTTTTTTTAAAAAAGATGAAAATTCAGAACCATGGAAGAATTGTTTTTTCAATTTCAGATATTTTGTATCAGACAAAATCAAAACAAATCTCCATCCCTGAACAGACTGTATTCCACCTCATGGTCGAACAGTCAGAAGCATCCAATCGCATTCCACCGATGTCATCATTCATTCCCAGTAGGCCTTAACTGTTGCGTGGCCTTGTGTAGTTAAAATGTAAAATGGTTCAGGAAACTGAGACCTTCTATTGGATGTTTGAATTACAACATTTCATGCATATAAGGTAGACAGAAAAAGGGAAGTCACAGCAGTCATGTTTTATATGAGGTTTAAAAAATGTCAGACAAAGCATTTGGAGCAGTTCTCATATACATGTGATTAACATGACTGTGTGTGTATGTGCATGCTGATCAAAAAAAATACAGTAATTTATACAAATGATGCATCATCATAGATACACACGTGTAGCACCTGTAAAGAATTTTTTGCTGTACTTATCTCTTCTAATCGTTGTCATGTTATTATTATGTTCTCTGTGTATGGGAGATGAGCAGAGGTTTGCATGTTTCGCCTGCCAGCAGGTGGCAGTGGGGTGTCTGCTGATGCAGTTGACAGAAGGAGAAGAAGAAGAAGAAATTCAGAGAGAACAGTCAGGGAGAAGGATTCTGGACAGCGAAGGAGATAACGTATAGACTCATAAGCATGTTGTGTTCTTTTTCTCCAGAGTTTTCTTGCTGTGAAAGCAAAGAATGAACATGTTTGACACACTATATGAGCCGTCTGTCGTGAGTGGTGCAACACAGGCACACACGAAAAAAAATGTGTGAATTGCAAAAATATTTTTGAATTTCAAAAACATGTGTTCACAGCGACATTTGTGGATTTGTAAAATATGGACACTTTTGAGACCTATCATATCCATTGTCCAAGCTGCTTATCATCACAAGAGTTGCGGAGGTGCCGGAGCCTAGCCCAGCTAAAATTGGCCAAAAGGCAGACTAAACCCTGAACTAGTCGCCAGTGGGACGCAGGGCACATATCGACACCATCACTGAGCGTGAACTAATCCCATGCTGCCTGCACCAAAGTCACACGTCTGTACCACTCACCAATAAGTGACCTTTAGAGATAAATGGTTCACCATAATTGTAATACCCGCTTGTCAAAAAAAAAAAAAAAAAACCTGCCACCAGAGTACAGACTTCATCCAGAATGAGATTTCCAGTGTTCACTTCCCTGTGTGGTGTTTACATAATTCACCCGCGGGACCTTGAGTTGGGGTGCGGGGTTCCGCACGGACTGTTTTTGTTGTTGTGCTTCCGGAGAAAAGGTTAACAGAGTTCCCGCCGTTATGTGAGTAGTGTTTTGATGTTGAACAATAAAGCAAGTTCTGTTCCTGTGTCCGACACTCCGCCTCCAACTCCTTTTCTCCGGCGCTACACTGGTGACCCCGACGTCAGTCCCGGTGTTTTCGAGACTGAAACGAACATGGCAACCGCCATCCTCAAATTGCCGGAGTTTTGGGAGACATCCGCGGCAGCGTGGTTCACACAGACTGAGGCTCAGTTCGCCCTCCGCAGGATCTCAGATGATTCCACGCGTTACTACCACGTTGTCTCAGCACTCGGGAGCTCAACGGCGGCCAGAGCAGTGAACTTCATCACCTCTCCCCCGGCCTGAGATAAGTATGCTGGGATCAAGGCTCACCTTCTCAAGGTTTTTGAGCTTTCACGGCCGGAACGTGCCCGACGTCTGTTGGCTATTAATGGACTGGGGGACAGCAAACCTTCCGAACTCATGGAAATGATGCTAAACCTGCTGGGCACGGAAGAGCCCAATTTCATTTTCATGGAACTGTTTCTCAGGCATATGCCACCGCATGTTCAGACGGCGCTCGTGAACAGTACTGTCACTGAGCCCCGGGCCCTGGCCGAGGAGGCCGACCGTTTCTTCCTGGCAACCCAGCGCTTCTCCCCTGAGACGCTGGCCGCGACGCGCATTTACTCACCTTCGGGCGCGGGGGTGGCATCCAGCAGGGGCCCCTTCGGCACCGACAGCCGTGCTGGCACAGGCTTGTGCTACTTCCATGCCCGTTTCGGTGCGAAAGCGAAGAGGTGCCGCGCCCCTTGCAACTACGACGCGTCGGGAAACGCCAAAGCCCATGCTTCGCAGCGGCCGTGAGCGTGGGCGCGAAGAGCCGGCTGCTGTTCGTCAAGGACAACCTTTACGGGCGCAAATTCCTTTGCGACACCGGCGCCCAGAGGAGCGTCCTGACGGCCACTGCGGAGGACGCCGCTGGCGGGACTCATGGGCCACCCCTACTGTCCGCTAATGGCTCCCCTATCCGCTCTTATTGCATGAGGACTGTGGACTTGTGTTTCGGGAGTCAGCGCTTCATATGGGACTTTGTCACTGCGGATGTCTCATTCCCTCTCCTCGGCGCTGATTTTTTTTGTGCCCACGGGCTGCTGGTGGATGTTAAGAGGGGCCGTCTGGTGGATGCACTGACTTTTTCCACGGTCGCCTGCGTCCGCAATTAGGCGACTTATGGTGGTCTCTCCAGTTCGCTATCAGACGGCACCAAGTACCAACTCCTCCTTGGTGAGTTCCCTGGCTTGACACGGCCCACTTTCTCCTCTGCCACGACTAAACATGGGGTCGAGCACCACATTGAGACCAAGGGCCCCCCGATCCACGCGAGGGCCCGACGGCTTGATCCCGAGAAGCTAGCAGTTGCTAAGTCCGAGTTTGCCAACATGGAGCGTCTGGGCATCGTCCGCCGCTCGGATAGCCCGTGGGCCTCGCCACTACACATCGTCCCTAAACCGAGTGGTGGGTGGCGACCGTGTGGTGACTACCGCCGCCTTAACGACGCCACTACGCACGACCGCTACCCTGTTCCACACATTCAGGACTTCTCAGCCCACCTGGCAGGCAAAATCTTGTTCTCCAAGGTCGACCTGGTGCGCGGGTATCACCAGGTTCCCGTGCACCCCTCAGACGTTCCCAAGACAGCTGTAATCACTCCGTTTGGACTGTTCGAGTTTCTGAGGATGCCGTTTGGTCTTAAAAACGCGGCACAATCTTTCCAGCGTTTAATGGATTCTGTGCTCAGGGACTTGCCATTTGTGTTCGTCTATTTGGATGACATCCTCGTCGCCAGCTCCTCGGAGGATGAACATCTGATGCACCTCCGCGACCTCTTCGCAAGACTTGAGCAGCATGGCCTGATCATCAACCCGGCGAAGTGTGTTTTCGGGGTGCCCTCTATCCAGTTCCTCGGGCACCTCATAGACAAGAACGGCGCCGCCCCCCTTCCGGCAAAGGTGGAGGCCGTCTCCGCTTTTCCCCGACCTCGCTCGGCTCGGGGCCTCCGGGAGTTCCTGGGGATGGTGACTTTCTACCACCGGTTCATCCGCCGGGCGGCCCACATCATGCGCCCGCTCTATGAGGCTCTTAAAGACAAGGCCCCCAACCGGGACGTTGAATGGACGGCCGAGAGGATGGAAGCCTTCGAGGCTACGAAGGCCGCACTGAGTCGTGCCGCTATGCTGGCCCACCCGAGCCACGGGGCCCTTGTCGCTCTCACTACCGATGCATCGGACTACGCTGTTGGAGCCGTATTCGAACAGTGGGTCGGCGGCGCCTGGCAGCCGCTTGCCTTTTTCAGCCGTCAGCTGGTCCCCAGGGAGCGCAAATACAGCACGTTCGATAGAGAGCTCCTCAGCCCCTGGCTGGCGATCCGCCACTTCCGCTCCCTATTGGAAGGCCATGAGTTCACGGCATATGTGGACCATAAACCCCTCACTTTCGCCATGTCCAAGGTGGCCGAGCCGTGGTCCGCCCGCCAGCAACGCCAACTGTCATTCATCTCTGAGTACACTACGGACATCCAACACATCGCCGACAAATCCAATGTGGTCGCGGACTGCCTCTCCAGGGCGATCGTCGGCACTGTGCATCTGGGTCTCGACTACTCCCGCATGAGCGCAGACCAGGCCTCGGACCACGGGGTGCAGGCCCTCAAGACTTCTGACACGGGTTTGCGCCTGGAGGAAGTCGCGGTTGGTGACTCGGGCGTCAGGTTGCTGTGCGACCTCTCAGCTGACCAGCCTCGGCCGCTGGTCCCTGCAAACTGGCGAAGAGCGGTTTTCGAGGCGGTCCACAACCTCTCCCACCCCGGAAGGAAACCGTCCGTGAGGCTGGTGGCCCAGAAGTTCGTGTGGCGCGGTCTCAAGAAAGATGTGCAGGCCTGGGTCGACTCGTGCGTGGCCTGTCAGCGGGCTAAGGTGCATCGCCACACAAAAGCCCCCTTGGAGCCCTTCGCTGTCCCCGAGAGGAGGTTTGACCACGTCAACGTCGACTTGGTAGGTCCACTTCCTCCCTCGCACGGATTCACCTACTTGCTCACCATGGTGGACAGGACAGGGAGGACGGCGAACCGCGTGCGAGCGGCGGGAGGGCGCGCGGCGGGGGCTGTCGAGCACCCCTCCGCTGACGCCTCCCACCTCCGCGGACGCCGCCTCGACCGTCGTGGATCCGAGGTCGAACCCGCAGGCTGGGGGAACCGTCCACCCGAACACCGGCGGAAGCCGGCCGGCAGGGGCCCCCCAAAGGCGGGTCACGAGTGCCAATCGGTCAGTGAGAATGTGCTGCGGTGCGTTGTGGGTGCGGGGTCCGGCCGGCACGGTCGTGCCCAGTTCCGGCCGGAGGAGGAGGAGGACAGCCGCGTCAGACGCGGCTTCTCCGTCGTGCCGTAATCTGGACCCACAAACGGGAGGACGGCGAACCGCGTGCGAGCGGCGGGAGGGCGCGCGGCGGGGGCTGTCGAGCACCCCTCCGCTGACGCCTCCCACCTCCGCGGACGCCGCCTCGACCGTCGTGGATCCGAGGTCGAACCCGCAGGCTGGGGGAACCGTCCACCCGAACACCAGCTGAAGCCGGCCGGCAGCCGTTCCCCTCTCCTCGACAACGTCGTCAGACGTGGCCCGGGCGTTCATCGGCACGTGGGTTGCACGCTTCGGGACACCGTGCGACCTTTCCTCAGATCGTGGCCCTCAGTTTAGCTCTGAACTCTGGAACGCAGTCACTGAGAGTTTGGGGGTCAAGCTGCACCGCACTACCGCCTATCACCCCCAGGCCATGAAAGCAGCCCTGCGTGCCGGCTTGACGGACGGCAACTGGTTGGATAAACTCCTGTGGGTCATCCTCGGCCTCAGGTGCGCCCCCAAGGAGGACCTGTTGTCCTCATCCGCCGAACTCGTCTACGGCCAGCCACTGCGGGTCCCCGGCGAATTAATCCCGGACGCCACAGCGCCCTGGTCCGCAGCCAGGCAACGGTCCTCCCTGCTGGAGGCCGCAAAAGGGTTCGCGCCGGTTCCCACGTCGCAACATGGCACCCCAGCTGCCCGGCTGCCCCTTCACCTGCGCTCTGCGGATTTTGTGTTTGTTCGTCATGACGCCCACCGTGGACCTCTCCGCCCCCCATACGACGGGCCGTTCAGGGTCCTGGAGCACGGGGATAAGAGCCTGCTCGTGGACATTGGCGGCAGACCCGAGACTGTTTCCATGGACAGGGTCAAACCCGCGCACCTGGACATTGCCCAGCCTTTGGGGTTGGCCCTCCCCCCGCGCCGGGGTCGTCCCCCTTTGCCCTGTGCCCCTGCGCCTGCCGGGGTACCCTTGACCCCGCCTGAGCCCTTGTCCCGTGACTCAATGGACATTGCGGCCCCGCCCCCCTCGGCCCCTACAGTGCACACCCGCCGGGGTCGGGTCATCATCCCTCCACGGCATAAGGATTTTGACTATGGGTGAATTCTGGGGGGGCTTGTGTGGTGTTTACATAATTCACCCGCGGGACCTCGGGGTGCGGGGTTCCGCACGGACTGTTTTTGTTGTTGCGCTTCCGGAGAAAAGGTTAACAGAGTTCCCGCCGTTATGCGAGTAGTGTTTTGGTGCCGAACAATAAAGCAAGTTCCGTTCCTGTGTCCGACACTCCGCCTCCGACTCCTTTTCTCCGGCGCTACACCTGGACCAGCTTACTGTAAAATGTAGAATTTAATTTCAAGTTCTTCTGCTCACCTATAAAGAACTAAATGATGAGGTGTTGCTATACTTTAAAGAGCTACCTTGCCAAAGATCATATTTAATGTCCCAGAATCTATAAATCATGAAAATGAAGGAAGAATCCTTATTGTCAAGATCCTCTACTGTTGAAGCTCTGACCAGATTTGGTCCATGAGACATGCACTATCAAGGTATTCAAGACCAAAAATAAAAATCTTCCTCTTTAATCATGCTGCTTTGCTGTGCTCCATCCACTCCATGCTACCCCTGTAAAAAAAAAGAGAAAAAAAAACAACTTTGAACTTGAAACTATTATTTTCCTGTCTTAAGTTCCTGGTTCGAATTTGTAGTAATCCATATAGGAGTCAAGGGGTTTCACCATACCGAATTTACTCAACAGCTTACTTTACGAGCATGGTGCACAACCACAACATCTTCTTCCCGGTACACTAATATAATTGTACATAGCTTTGACTAACCCTTAGCGTCCTTTTGTCAGTATTACATCCCTCCCCACTTAAGCAGATACAATACATATAAAATGAACAGAGAACATGAACAGGAAACATTTCAATTTTTTTTTTACACCAACACTCATCCAGTCAGTAATTCAACTGGAAGTGTTTAAGGCAACTGGGGAACTACAGCTCCCAGATTCTCTTGGCAGTCCAGCAGCATCTGACTCCACCACCTTATCACTGCTGAGAACAACATCCTCCACATCCAACAAAGTGTCCTCCATCATTCCAGTGTGGCCTTCTACACAGTCTCACTCTGCTGGCTCTCCATATCCTTTTGCGGACGTGCCAGAATCTGATCCACATGCTTCCTGACCACACTACCATCCTTCACCCTAACCTCATGCGACACTGGCCCAGTCAGTGACACAATAAGGCGCAGAATCCACTTGGGGCCAAAACTAAAGTTACAGGTGAACACTGTGTCTCCGACATCAAAACTGCATTTTTTTGCTTTTAGAGCAGGGGTGTCCAAACTTTTTGCAAAGAGGGCCAGATTTGGTAAGGTGAAAATGTGTGGGGGCCGACTATTTAGCCTGACATTCTTTGAACCATTAACATTAAATACAAATTAACTTTTTGGGATTTTTTTTAATTTAATTACAAATGGCATACTTTTACTTTTACATTTTTTTTTACATTTAGGTTTTTACCGAAATCACAAACCACAAAAAATTAAGAAAACTATAAAGGATATCTAAGTTCATGTGAAACATTACATATTATTCACTATTATATGCTCACTGTAGGAAAAGTGGTGAAAACAAAACAATGATCACTGCATATTCAAACTGTGATTTTGACGATCACAAAAAATTAATTAACTGAGATTTAAGAATTTATTTAACTCAGAGGACTTAACAAAGGTCTTGCCTGCACTAATGTGAAGGGTGATACTGGGATCTTGACTGCAGTATGTAGTCCATGTCTGGCTCAAGAGCAGTGGTTTTGATGCGCAAGACGTCACGCAGGTGAGAGTCACTCAGTCTCGTCCTCATGCGGCTCTTGTTAATGTTCATAACGGAGAATGTCTTCTCGCACATGTATGTGGAGCCAAACAAGCTCAGCATTTTCTTAGCAAATGTCCGAATTGCTTGGAACCTGCCTTCATCCAGCTGGCGGTAGAAGTTGACAAGAGGGAGCTGTTGGTGCCGACTGCGATGCTCGGCGTCACACTGCAGCTCAATGAGCTCCAGTTGCAGGTGGTCTGGAGCGTCATCAGGGTCCACGGAGAAAGGAGAGGAAAAAAGCGTGATCTCCTTTTCAATAGCTGCAAAGTCCCGAAAGCGCTGCTGAAACTCCTCAACCAGAGATGAGATGTCTGCTGCATACTTTGTCATTTGCGCACTGATATTGATCTGTGGGAAACTGGTCACAATTTCCTGCAGTGACGGGAAATGTGCGGTATTGGGCTGCGCCTGTGACAGGTGTCTTTGGAAAAGTAGCAGCTTGGTCCGAAAGGCTTTGATGTGTGAATACAGTTGGCTTACCACTGCATTTTGCCCTTGAAGGCTTGTGTTCAGCGCATTCAGATGTCGCGTTATGTCAACTAAAAATCCCAAATCAGCCAGCCAAACAGGATCATTTAATTGTGGCATGGGTTGTCCCTTTTTAGTCAAGAATTGTCCAATTTCCTCCCTGAGAGAGAAGAAGCGCTGCAGCGCAGACCCCCGACTGAGCCACCTTACGTCGGTGTGATACAAAACATCTCCGTATTCAGCCTGGATGTCGAGAAGAAACTGTTGAAACTGGCGGTGGCACAGCGCTTTGGAGCGAATATAATTAATAGTCTTTATCACCGGTTTCATAACATTATCATATTTCATATATTTGGCACAGAGAACTTCTTGATGAATAATACAGTGGAGTTTAATAGCGCTGCCTCCTTCTTCGCTGACTTTGTTACAGACAAGGCTTGATAATCCACTCCGCTCGCCAGCCATGGCAGGTGCGCCGTCCGTAATAATCCCGGTGACTTTATTCCACTGTAGTTTCATGTCATCTACGGTGGAACAAACAGAAACAAATAAATCCGTTCCTCTTGTTTGGCCCTTCAGACTCTGGAGGTCCAGAAGCTCTTCACTCAAGTTCATGTCATTGTCCACTCCTCTTAAAAAGATCAGTAACTGAGCGGTGTCGGACGCATCCGTGCTTTCATCGCACACTAACGAGAAAAAGTCAAACTCAGTTCCTTTTGCCTCTAACTGTCTCTTAATATCTAATGAAACGTCTTCAATTCTCCGTACCACAGTATTACGAGCCAGGCAAATATTGGCAAACTCTTGCTTCTTCGCGGGACAAATTTTCTCAACCATTTCCATTACACAGTCTTTAATAAATTCACCCTCAGTGAAAGGTTTGCAGTGCTTTGCAATCAGCGTTGCCACTTCGTAGCTTGCCTTTGTGGCATTTTCATTTGACTCACGGACTCTTGTGAAAAAGCTTTGCTGTGCCGTTAAAACAGCTTCCAGTTGCTTCACTTTTTCACCGCGTTTGTTCCCAGTTAGCTTGTCGTAGCTAGCATGTTTCGTCTGGTAGTGCCTCTTGATGTTGAATTCCTTGAAAACAGCCACAGTCTCTTGGCAAATTAGGCAGACACAGTTGTTTCGTATTTCAGTGAAAAAATACTCAAATTTCCACTTGTCCTGGAAGCGGCGGCCCTCGCGGTCAACTTTCCTTTTTTTGTTTACAGACGCCATGTTAGAAATGGGCTGGGCTGAAACGATCACGCAAGGTCAAGGGTCACGGCGGCCAGAGTGCGGCCACAGGGCTACTGCCATCTTCTGGTGAAATGAAAAATATGAAAAATAGCTTTTTGTACACATGTATTTTATACTGTGGTCAACAGTGCTGGCGGGCCGCATATTATTGATTTCATGATAGAGGCCGCGGGCCGGTAAAAATTTGTCCACGGGCCGCAATTGGCCCGGGGGCCGGACTTTGGACATGTCTGTTTTAGAGGATGATCTCAGGACTGACGGTCCTGGTTCTTTAACACTCTCCTGTTAAGATGCGGAAGGATCCGGGCCAGTGTACAATGTAACTTCTTTCTAATAAGTTGTTCTGCCGGAGATAGATCTGTTGAAGTCTTCAGAGTTACTCTAACACAATAACACCATGATCACCTCCTCTGTCAAAGTGCCCTCCTTGCATTTTCGTAGCATTCCTTTCAAGTGCGACTGTCATGAAATGGATGATTTTTGGAATATTATAAATGAAAAACCCACAGCCAATATGGTCCCGTGTTTTTTCACCACAAAACTTGAATTTGACATATACTGCTTTTTATAACTTACGCCATGAAAATCCTCTCAGGTATTTGTTTTCGAGAAGAAGCAGGAAGTGACGTACAGGACAGAGGCACCCCCTAGTGGACTCGTTTGTTTCCATTTGTTTTACTTACGGGAAGGTAGCTCGTTGTTCCTTTGTGTTAGCCAAGATGCTGGCTCATTGCAATGCTGGACATTGCTTGCACACTCGGGAGAATGGATTTAGCCTTCATAAATTTGCAAGAGACATAGTTCGTTGTGAAAAATGGATTGCACGGGTGCAGAGGACGAGATCTTCGTGGGTTCCAAATAACAGGTAGGAAGTAATAATTCATCCTCGACACTCTTTGATGAAGTTGTCTTAAAATGCTGTCTTGGCTCGGCAGTGGCAAAATCACCGTAGCCCTCACAGGACACAACCATTTTGGATCTTCTTCTTTTCCTTTCGGCTTGTCCCGTCATCTTTTTCCATCTTAGCCTATCTCATGCATCCTCCTCTCTAACACCCACTGTCCTCATGTCGTCTCTCACAATATCCATCAACCTTTTCTTTTGTCTTCCTCTCGTTCTTTTGCCTGTCAGCTCCATCCTCAGCACCTGTCCACCAATTTCCTCACTCTCTCGCCTCTGAACATGTGCAAACCTTCCAAGTCTGCTCTCTCAAATCTTGTCTCCAAAACATCCAACTTTGGCTGTCCTTCTAATGAGCACATTTCTAATCCTATCCAACCTGCTCACTCCGAGCGAGAACCTCAACATCTTCATTTCTGCTACCTCCAGATAATTTTTCATCACAAATGGGGCAAAATCACTTCCTTCCAGAACTACTGGCCACCCTTTGTGTACCATTGCTCTCATTCTTGAAAGTACCAGGTCTTTCAGGTGCTGCTGTGACTAAGAACGAAATTAAGTGGTGTGGGGATCTGTGGTTTTGAAATTATTTAACAGGATACACCAATGTCACCAATTCATTCCACCAGTGGGCTAAAATAACACCAAACTATTACATAAATCCTGCAGTTTAAACATGCTTTACTATAGTATTCTATCATTTTATTGATTCTATCTGTGGGGTTTGGGGTTTTAGAGCCAGAGGGCACAAGTTCAAGTTCTTATTTGGACATAAATGTAAAAATGGAAAGTATCATGAGCACTTCACTCGAAATGAGTCCTTTCATGTTTGTTTGTGTGGGATCTGTTTCTCAGTGTGACGTGAAATAAAATATAGGGGAGAGCACTGTGTAAATTCAATTTCCCCTTGAAGTATTATCTCAGCCTAGTACTATATGAAGTCGTATTTAAGCCATATTCATGTAAAATTGCTGAGTAAGAAAATGGACATAGACTGAATTCAAGATTTTATTAAGACACCACTTACATTACGGTTATTGTGGATGGTTAAGCTTGGCAAGGAAGCACGGACTGAATCACATTTTCTGCAACATTTTCTGTTCCACAGAAGTGAGTGCTGTGACAGAAATAAAGGTGAGATTAATTGACGTAAAAGTGAAGTGTATGCATGCATGCATTTTTTTTTTGAAAGTTTCATTTGTGCTGAAGAATACATTCTAAATCAATTTGATAATCAACACTGAGGAAGGACTGAAATACTAGAAAACATTTAATTCACAAAATAAATATTTCCATAGGGTGGAGTTTTCAGGTTTCAACCAGCACACACAGTCCAGTTTCCAATATAACCCCGGGATGACAGTCCCATGTTGTCCTCTAGTGGCCACTTGCTGAACTTCAACATGTGTATCAGCTCGGCAGTTGAACTGCACAAACATTTCCCTTTGGCAACTTCAGACTGATTTCTTTTGTATGTTTAGGCAAAAAAAAAAATAAAAACAAAATAAAAAAAATAATAATTTTCTTTCGGGAAAAAAAAACGTGACAGTGTGGGAATCTTATCTGTTAAGTAAGCACAAATGTTTACTTACACCTCCTTGTCCTTTCCCCTCAGCAGCTCCACTTTAGATGCGCCGTACTTAGGTTTCAAGGGATTGATAATGTGGTTGTTCCACCGAAATTTGACTTGCGTTACCTTGCTAACATCAATTTCAGCGTTTATGTGGACTTCATAGGTCTTTCCTGGTTTCATTATGCCACTGAAAAAGAGACAGTATGCATCACTCCATACACTAGCTGATATTGAGCACTGTGTGTGTGATGCCCACGAAGTATACTAACTTAACACTTAACTAATGTAACAATAATTCAACTGTTGCTATTTGTGAGTTCCATGAATGAATTTTGACATTGTCATTAAGAAATGCAGATTTCAAAAATAGTAAGTTTCTTTCAGCTTGTCCCTTACAGGGTCACCACAGCGTTCATGCACATATATGTCTCGCACAATTTTTTTTATATACACCAGATGCCCTTCTGGACCCTGACGCAACCCTTCTCAGGGAGTGGAGGCCCCAGTGGGATATGAACCCACAACCCCTGGTTTACCAAACCAGTGCTCTAACCACTGAGCTACAGGGCCTCCAAATGCAAATTTCAATATTCATCCCAATTTTGGGAAGTAAATGAAAATGACATCAAGGTTACAAAGTGTTAATTTCGAAATTAGTAAAGAGTGAGATGATAAATGTGTAATGTTTTTGATGTGATCATTGTCGATGATCAACAGGAAATGTAATAAATATCTGGACAGACAGTGACAATGCAGTATTGTCTATACTGGGTAGATTTAGGAAACAGGGAAAAACAAGTACATTGTATGTTTCAGTTATGTATTTGTGTTAGTTGTGAAACTGTAAATAATGTTTTGGTGGGCAACAGACAACTGCGTCAGTGTCTCCATCACATTCTAACCAATTTTCCGCCACTATATTCCGGTACCTGTAACATGTGGTGGTGACAATGATATTTAAACCTTTTGGAGATATACTATGTGGTTGTTAACTGCTTAGAGTAATAGGGTATGCATTAATGAAATTTACTGGCATATCCAGTTTATGTGTGACTACTGTAGCATGCCACAGTTTTGGATGCTGGATTTTCACTTCATGTTGGGACTTTTCTTTTTTTCTTATTTTTTTTTTTTTTACATTGGTTTTGTTTTGAAGGCACAGGGACATTTTTCACAACAAATTCTGATCTTTGAGTCACCCAAAGTTCCCAAAGAGGGCGCGCAGTATGCAAAAAGACAATGGGGATGTATATATTGTGATCTTGATAAAAATGTCAGACATTTACAAAGTACGACTCCAAAACTCCAAAACTTCTATGACGAGTATAAACATCAGATCTTGGTTTCCCTTGCCCTGACGCGGGTCACCGGGGCCCCCCTTTGGAGCCAGACCTGGAAGTTGTTTTTGAAGACAAGCACCTGGTGGCCGTGCCTGCACCCATGAGGCTCGGCTGAGCACAGCCTGAAAGTGTAACATGGGTAACATGGGTCCCACCTTCCCATTGGCTCACCACCTGTGAAAGGGGCCATAGAGGAATGTCACCTCTTTGACATGGATGGAGCCCGAGTTGGTGCGTGAGGTCGAGAAGTTCCGACAAGTTCTAGTCGGACTCGCCTGTAAGGACCGTTTGGGCTCTGGTGCCACTCCTCTTGAGAGGGGTTGGACTCTGTTTCACTCTGGAGTTGCCCACGGGGAGAGACACCGAGTAAGTGTGGGTATACTTATTGACCCCCAGCTCGGGGCCAGTACGTTGGGGTTTATACCTGGTGGATAAGATGGTAGCCTCCTCCGCCTGCAGGTAAGGGTCGGGTCCTGACTGTTGTTTGTGCTTACGCACCAATCACCAGTACAGAGTACCCACTGTTTTTGGTGTCCTTAGAGGGAGTGCTGGAGAGTGCCCCCTCTGGTGACTCCATCATTCAGCTGGGGGACTTCAATCCCCACGTGGGCAATAAAAGTGAGACCTGGAAGGGCGTGATTGGGAAGAACGGCTCCCCCAATCCAAACTCAAGTGGTGTTCTGTTACTGGACTTCTGTGGTCATCACGGACTGTCCATAACCAACACAATGTTCAGGCATAAGGGTGTTCACATGTCCACAGACACCAGGTTGCAGTTCGATGATCGACTTTGTGGTTGTGTCATCGGACTTTCGACGTTATGTTTTGAACACTCGGGTGAAGAGAGGGGCGGAGCTGTCAACTGATCACCACCTGGTGGTGAGTTGGATCCAATGGTGGGGGTAGATGCCAGTCCGACGTGGCAGGCCGAAACGTATTGTGAGGGTCTGCTGGCAACGGCTGGCAGATTTCCCTGTCAGAAGGAATTTCAACTCCCACCTCCGAAAGACCTTTGCCCACGTCCTGGAGGAGGTGGGGGACATTGAGTCCAAGTGAACGATGTTCCATGCCTCCATTGCTGAGGCAGACGACTGGAACTGTGGCCAGTGCCTGTCGTGGGAGCAACCCACGAACACGTTGGTGGACTCCAACAGTGAGGGATGCTGTCAAGCTGAAAAAGGAGTTCTATCGGGCATTTCTGGCCTGTGGGACTCCCGAGGCAGCTGATAGGTACCAGCTGGCCAAGCAGAATGCAGCTTCGGTGGTCATCGAGGCAAAAACCCAGGCATGGGAGGAGTTCGGTGAGGCCATGGAGAATGACTTCAGAACGATTTCGAGGAAATTCTGGTCCACCATCCGGCGTCTCAGGAAGGGGAAGCACTGCACCATCAACACTGTGTATAGTGGGGACTGGGCGCTGCTGACCTCAACTCGAGATGTTGTAAGTCGGTGGGGAGAATACTTCGAAGACCTCGTCAATTCCACCAACATCCCTTCCGACGAGGAAGCTGAGTCTAGGTGCTCTGAGTCGGGCTCTTCTATCACTGGGGTTGAGGTTACTGAGGTTGTTAAAAAGCTCCTTGGTGGCAGGGCCCCGACGGTGGATGAGACCCGACGGTGGATGAGATTCGCCCGTAGTTCCTAGTTGCTATGGATGTTGTGGGGCTGCCATGGTTGACATGCCTCTGCAACATCGCGTGGACAGTGCCTCTGGATTGGCAGACTGGGGTGGTGGTCCCCCTTTTCAAGAAGGGTGACCAGTGGGTGTGTTCTAAATATAGAGGGATCCCACTCCTCAGCCTCCATGGTAAGGTCTACTCAAGGGTACTGGAGAGGAGGGTCTGTCGGGAAGTGGAGTCTCGGATTCAGGAGGAGCAATGTGGTTTTCGTCCTGGCCGTGGAACAGTGGACCAGCTCTACACCCTCGGCAGGATCCTCGAGGGTGCAAGGGATTTCGCCCAACCAGTCTACATGTTTTTTACAGACTTGGAGAAGGCATTCAACTGTGTCCCTCGGGGAGTCCTATGGGGGGGTTCTTCGGGAGTATGGGGATATGAACTGTTCAGTCCCTGTACGACTGCTGTCAGAGTTTGGTCTGCATTGCTGGCAATAAGTCGGACTCGTTTCTGCTGAGAGTTGGAGTCCGCCAAGGCTGCCCTTTGTCACCGATTTTGTTCATAACTTTTATGGACAGAATTTCTAGCCGCAGCCGAGAAGTAGAGGGTGTCCGTTTTGGTGGCCTCAGCATCGCATCTCTTCTCTTTGGTTCTGTTGGCTTCATCAATCCACGATTTCCAGCTCTCACTGCAGGGCGTCGGTGGAAATTCAGCTACTGTGGGTCGAAGACAAAGAAGAGGAGGAAACCGGATCCAGCGTCAGAAGAAAAAGAGGAATGCACAGAGCCTACAACTGAGTGGAGGGACTTTGAATGTTGGGACTATGACAGGAAAAGCTCAGGAGTTGGTCGACATGATGATTAGGAGAAAGGTTGATATTCTGTGCATCCAAGAGAGCAGGTGGAAAGGTAGTAAGGCTAGAAGTTTGGGAGCAGGGTTTAAATTATTCTACCACGGAGTAGATGGGAAGAGAAATGGAGTAGGGGTTATTTTAAAGGAAGAGCTGGCTAAGAATGTCTTGGAGGTGAAAAGAGTATCAGATCGAGTGATGAGACTAAAATTTGAAATTGAGAGTGTTATGTATAATGTGGTTAGCGGCTATGCACCACAGGTAGGATGTGACCTAGAGTTGAAAGAGAAATTCTGGAAGGAACTAGATGAAGTAGTTCTGAGCATCCCAGACAGTGTACAAGAGCGGAGGTAGAACCACGCAGGTAGATTATATTTTGTGCAGACGATGTAATCTGAAGGAGGTTACTGACTGTAAAGTAGTGGTAGGGGAGAGTGTAGCTCGACAGCATAGGATGGTAGTATGTAGGATGATTCTGGTGGTGGGTAGGAAGATTAAGAAGACAAAGGTAGAGCAGAGAACCATGTGGTGGAAGCTGAGAAAGGAAGAATGTTGTGCGGCCTTCCGGAAAGAGGTGAGACAGGCTCTCGATGGACAACCGAAGCTCCCGGAAGACTGGACGACGACAGCCAAGGTGATCAGAGAGACAGGCAGGAGAGTACTTGGTGTGTCTTCTGGTAGGAAAGGGGAGAAGGAGACTTGGTGGTGGAACCCCAAAATACAGGGAGTCATACAAGGAAAGAGATTAGCGAAGAAGAAGTGGGATACTGAGAGGACTGAGGAGACGCGAAAGGAGTACATCGAGATGCGACGTAGGGCAAAGGTAGAGGTGGCAAAGGCTAAACAAGAGGCATATGAAGACATGTACACCAGGTTGGACACGAAAGAAGGAGAAAAGGATCTCTACAGGTTGGCCAGACACAGGGATAGAGATGGGAAGGATGTGCAGAAGGTTAGGGTGATTACGGATAGAGATGGAAATGTGTTGACTGGTGCCGGTAGTGTGCTAAATAGATGGAAAGAATACTTTGAGAAGTTGATGAATGAAGAAAATGAGAGAGAAGGAAGAGTTGAAGAGGCAAGAGTGAAGGACCAGGAAGTGGAAATGATTACTAAGGGGGAAGTCAAAAAGGCACTACAAAGGATGAAAAATGGAAAGGCAGTTGGTCCTGATGACATACCGGTAGAGGTATGGAAGCAATTTGGAGAGATGGCTGTGGAGTTTTTGACCAACTTATTCAACAGAATACTAGCGGGCGAAAAGATGCCTGAAGAATGGAGGAAAAGTGTTCTAGTTCCTATTTTTAAGAACAAAGGGGATGTTCAGAGCCGTGGGAACTATAGAGGAATAAAGTTGATGAGCCACACAATGACGTTATGGGAAAGAGTAGTGGAGGCTAGACTCAGGACAGAAGTAAGTATCTGCGAGCAACAGTATGGTTTCATGCCTAGAAAGAGTACCACAGATGCATTATTTGCCTTGAGGATGCTCGTGGAAAAGTACAGAGAAGGTCAGAAGGAGCTACATTGTGTCTTTGTGGATCTAGAGAAAGCCTATGACAGAGTACCAAGAGAGGAACTGTGGTACTGCATGCGTAAGTCTGGTGTGGCAGAGAAGTATGTTAAAATAGTACAGGACATGTATGATGGCAGCAGAACAATGGTGAGGTGTGCCTTAGGTGTGACAGAGGAATTTAAGGTGGAGGTGGGACTGCATCAGGGATCAGCTCTGAGCCCCTTCCTGTTTGCAGTGGTAATGGATAGGCTGACAGATGAGGTTAGCCTGGAATAGCCTTGGACCATGATGTTCGTAGATGATATTGTGATATGCAGTGAAAGCAGGGAGCATGCAGAGGAACAATTAGAAAGATGGAGACATGCACTGGAAAGGAGAGGAATGAAGATTAGCCGAAGTAAAACAGAATATATGTGCGTGAATGAGAAAAGTGGAGGGGGAAGAGTGAGGCTACAGGGAGAAGAGATAGCGAGGGTGGAGGACTTCAAATACTTGGGGTCAACAATACAGAGCAATGGAGAGTGTGGTCAGGAAGTGAAGAAACGGGTCCAAGCAGGTTGGAACAGCTGGCGAAAGGTGTCTGGTGTGTTATGTGACAGAAGAGTCTCTGCTAGGACGAAGGGCAAAGTTTACAAAACAATGGTGAGGCCGGCCATGATGTACGGATTAGAGACAGTGGCACTGAAGAAACAACAGGAATCTGAACTGGAGGTGGCAGAAATGAAGATGTTGAGGTTCTCGCTCGGAGTGACCAGGTTGGATAGGATTAGAAATGAGCTCATTAGAGGGACAGCCAAAGCTGGATGTTTTGGAGACAAGATTCGGGAGAGCAGACTTCGATGGTTTTGACATGTTCAGAGGCGAGAGAGTGAGTATATTGGCAGAAGGATGCTGAGGATGGAGCTCCCAGGCAAAAGAGCGAGAGGAAGACCAAAGAGAAGGTTTATGGTTGTGGTGAGGGAAGACATGAGGGCAGTTGGGGTGAGAGAGGAAGATGCAGGAGATAGGCTAAGATGGCAAAAGATGACACGCTGTGGCGACCCCTAACGGGACAAGCCGAAAGGAAAAGAAGAAGAAGAAGACTGGAGCGATTCGCAGCCGAGTGTGAAGCGGCTGGAATGAGAATCCGCACCTCCAAATCCGACACTATGGTCCTCAGTCAGAAAGGGGTGGCGTGCCCTCTCCAGGGTGGGAATGAGATCCTTCCCCAAGTGGAGGAGTTCAAGTATCTTGGGGTCTTGTTCATGAGTGAGCGAAGAATGGAGCGGGAGATCGACAGATGGATTGGTGCAGCATCTGCAGAGATGTGGACTTTGTACTGGTCCATTGTGGTAAAGAGGGAGTTAAGTCAAAAGGTGAAGCTCTCAATTTACCAGTCGATCTACGTTCCTGCCCTCACCTATGGGCATGAGCTGTGGGTTGTGACAGAAAGAACACAATCCTGGATACAAGTACCTGAAATGAGTTTCCTTCGCAGGGTGTCCATGCTCTCCCTGAGAGATTGGGTGAGAAGCTCAGTCATCCGTGAGGAGCTCAGTTTTGAGGCGCTACTCCTCCGCATTGAGAGAAGCCAGATGAGGTGGCTGGGGCATCTGATTCGGATACCTCCTGGACGCCTCACTGGTGAGGTGTTCCGGGCATGTCCCACCGGAAAGAGACACTGAGGATGACCCAGGACACGATGGAGAGACTATGTCTTATGAAAGGACACATTTGAAATGTCCATGGAATGGTAATGATTTGTTATTTTTCCCTCTTTTTTCAATTCGTTTAATACATATACATCAAAAGTTGACCGATGTTGTGGAATGGACATCTCACCTTTGTTAAGCAAAAATTAACTTGCTGATTAAGTATTAGTGCTGAGATCCTTTATCCTTTAGCGTCATCAAACCATGTTCAAGCATGGGGAAATATCTCATTTGATTGATTGTTCTGAATGTTTTCAAAGGTATTCTCCAGTCTCTAGACTGGACCATGACAATACTGAGTATCTACAGACAGCCTGCTTCACGCTACATGCTACATTGAAAATAACACAACTGCGAGTGCACCGACTGATTTAATGAAATCCTACATCTTTAAGTGACAGAAAAGAGATCCAAGAAAGTATCCGTTCACCAGAAATGAAACCTCTGAGAGCATTTTAAATGCCTTACACATGAAGTTGGTATTCTTTTGTTGAGTCCTTTTCTCCAGCTAGAGCCACAAACATGAAGCCTGGGTTAGACCAGCTTGGGCCATCCAAGCTTACCTTTACACTGCAGCTGTAAACTAACACAAAAAAAAAGATTACATGATTTCAGTAGTTCATTTTCTGTGAGACTTTCACGTTATCTTAAAGCTAGTTTACACTTTTCTAAAGACTTGAAAACCTTTGTGATGAACAAATCATTCAAACAAGTAAAGAAAGAATACTGTGTAGTAATTCCACACGTTACCTATTCTGAATCATTTCCATCCATCCATCCATCCATCCATCCATCCATCCATCCATCCATCCATCCATCCATCCATCCATCCATTTTCTTAGCCACTTATCCTCAAAAGTGGGAGTGCTGGAGCATATCACAGGTGTCAACAGACAGGAGGCTGGGGTACACCCTATACTCATTGCCAGCCAATCGCAGGGCACATGGAGACAGACAACAGTCACACAAAGACATGTTTTTGGGATGGGCAGAAGGGTGGTGCAGCTGGAAAACGTTGGCCTCACAGTTCTGAGGACCTGCGTTCAATCCCGGCTCTCCTTGTGTGGAGTTTGCATGATCTCCCCGTGCATCTGTGGGTTTTCTTTGGCACTCCGGTTTCCTCATATATCCCGAAACCATGCAACATTTAATTGAACTCTCTAAATTCCCCCCAAGTGTGATTGGGACTGTGCCTGTTTGTCTCTATGTGCCCTGCGATTGGCTGGCAACCAGTTCAGGGTGTACCCCGCCTTCTGCCCATTGACAGCTGGGATAGGCTCCAGCACTCCTGTGACCCTTGTGAGGAAAGGCGGCTAAGAAAATGGATGGATGGATGTTTTGTGGATGTGGGAGGAAACCAGAGTGCCCGGATCCCTGGAGAAAACCCACGCAGGCACGGGGAGAACATGCAAACTCCACACAGGCAGCCCAGGATTGAAGCCTGGACCTCAGAACTGTGAGGGCAACACTTTACAGCTGCACCACCGTTCCAACCCTATTCTGTATCATTGATCATTTAACTAATAATTTTGTCTTGGATGTGAATTTACACACACATTTGTTACACACCATTGCTTGAAAATAGCTCTTCTATCCTTCTAAACTTCTAACCTTCAAGAGTCAGATAAGTTAAAATAAAAGTGCATTCAGTAGCATTCACACCTTTCTGTAATGTTGCCCAAAAATATTTACATAATCAGCTTCACACATCAATCTCCAGTTAGTGTATCCAGTAGTCTCAATATCTTCGGTTGGAGGGTGTGTTAAAATTCAATTGATTGCACATTACTTGGAAAGGCACATATCTGTGCCTCAGTTTTGCACCATGGATCCCCTGTGTGCTCTCGTAGTGTTTTTTATCGCATCGCACCACAGTATCACTGCCAGTCAGCCACTCCCATCTCAACAGTCACTCTGCTCATCTGGGAAGAACCCCTTCCAAAACTGCACAGTCTTCATCTGAACTTTGAATTGAATTGCCTGTCACTGTATTTCTTCTGATTTTCCTTTCAGCTTGTCCCGTTAGGGGCCCCCACAGCGTGTCATCTTCTTCCTTCCAAGCCTATCTCATGCATCCTCCTCTCTAACACCCACTATCCTCATGTCTTCCCTCACAACATCCATCAACCTTTTTTTTGGTCTTCCTCTTCCTCGTTTGCCTGGCAGCTCCATCCTCAGGACCCTTCCGCCAATATACTCACTCTCTCGCCTCTGAACATGTCCAAACCATATAAGTCTGCTCTCTCGAACCTTGTCTCCAAAACATCCAACTTTGGCTGTTCCTCTCATGAGCTCATTTCTAATCCTATCCAACCTGCTCACTCCAAACGAGAACCTCAGCATTTTCATTTCTGCTGCATCTAGTTTTGCTTCCTGTTGTTTCTTCAGTGCCACCGTCTCTCATCCGTACATCATGGCTGGCCTCACCACTGTTTTATGAACTTTGCCAATCATCCGAGCGGAGACTCTTCTGTCACATAGAACACCAGACACCTTCCGCCAACAGTTCCACCCCGCTTGGACCCATTTCATCACTTCTTTACCACACTCTCCATTGCTCTGTATTGTTGACCCCAAGTATTTGGAGTCATCAACCCTCGCTATCTCTTCTCCCTGGAGCTTCATTCCTCCTCCTCTGCCCCTCACATTCATGCACATATATTCTGTTTCACTTCGGCTAATCTTCATTCCTCTCCTTTCCAGTGCATGCCCCGTGTTTCTAATTGTTTCTCTGCCTGCTCTCTGCTTTCACTGCAGATCACAATATCATCTGCAAACATCATAGTCCAAGGGGATTCCAGTCTAACCTCATCTGTCAGCCTATCCATTACTACCGTAAACAGGAAGGGGCTCAGCGCGGATGCCTCCACCTTAAATTCTTTTGACACACCATCCTCCAAAGAGGTGCTGGCTGCCACTGCTATCACTGTCGCAAGATGATCAGCTCATGCCCAAGGAGAGGTGCTAGCAAACCAGGTGCAGCAGCCAGAGGCCGTTTTCAATGGGCCAGTTGTTCCGGCTCCTTCTCCTGCATCTTCTCTGTCTAAGAACACGGGTACTCCATGTACTGGTTGACTCAGTGGGGATTCTGGAAAGATTATACAGGTTATCCCAAGCCTTGGGTTCCTTTTTTGATGAAGTGATCCTTGTTATTCTACTTGAAACTACACACATTTACCTCCAAAGAAGCAAATATAGCTATTAGCATCAACCATCTGAAAGGAAGGAACTCTAAGGAACCGCCAAGTAGGAGAGATGAACTCATACCTACGCCGCATTCCAGTCATTCTCTACCACTTCATACCTCCACCTGTTTCTGTTATGATCTTGCATGATGCTTACTTAACATGCATCAGAGGTACAAAAGTCGCAGACAACCTCTGACTTCCACAGTAAACCTGGTCAGAGGGACAGGAATTCATCGACCCTCAACCACGCTTTTCTTCATGGCCTGGCTGACTCCGTAAAAGATTAACTAGTGTTGAATATTCTTCCATCCACACTGGATAGTGTGATGAAGTTGGACATTACAAGTACCTGGTGAAGCCCTTGGGAGTTACCAGTGCCCCTGCAGTGTTCCAAGACTTTGTCAATGACGTGATGAAGGACATGCTGAACTGTTATGTGTTTGTCTTTTGGATAATATCCTTTTCTTCACCATTTACAATTTGTACTGCAGTGTCTCCTAGAAAACTCCCTCTTGGTCAAAGCTGAGACAGGTGAGCTCCATTCTCATTCCAACTGCTTCCTAAGGTACACTGTAGCTGAGAGGAGCAGAGACTTACCCCACCACTACTCCGACAGCTCAACCACTCCCACCTCTCTAGTCACTCTCCTTACCTGCCCACACAGGTGAAACCACCATTTAAGTCTCTCCAGCTCTTACTCACACATTGCCAGATTGCTGTTTACACTTGAACTTGGACAAATCACCTATTGGTGACCCTGCCTGCCTCTGACCTTCCTGGCTCATTCTCCTGATAACCTAAAGATTCTGTCCCCGATCACGAGTTTTCCTTTAGCAATTGCTGCTTTCTGGCAGTCTTTCACAAGAGTCATGGAGTGGTCTGCTGTAATGACATTGGAGAGTGAGTATCCCTGTCTTGCTACCTGTGAATTCTGGAGTTTTTTGAGTCATACCTGTTTGGGACTCCAAAAGCTCTCCAAACTTACAGAGACTCTTCTATCTGAACTTTAAATTGAATTGATAAGCCACTCACCTGTCTCTGTTCCTGTTAGAGCTGACATTGAAAGGCTTTACGAACTGTTTCTATAGTTTGGTGTATTGCACGTTTTCCGGAAACACCCTTTACATTATATATATGAAAATAAAGCCAGGGTGATGCCTGCACACCTTAGAATAATTGTCGTAATTGTCATTACCATGATAATCATAATCAGTATGTCAATGACAGTATATCAGTGGTATTAAAAAAGTTAATTATTGGGGCTGTTGAAGTGGTTCCAAATAAACTGGATACTTTTATAGGGAGCTTCTGTGTTAAAACCCGTAATGGTTCTCATTCAAGTTTGTAAATGTATCTATAGGATGTAAGATCATAATACATTTTTATAATGGTAATATAATGTAGAATAAAGAGGGTACTTACGTCCAAAGGGTTCAGAACTGCCTGTGCTCAGGAAGTACTTTGGCTGTGAGGTAATATTGGTCATAGGGAACCTGTCGGCATAGAGACCCATCAGAGGACATTTATCATCAGCGCACGGGAAACATTTTCCCTGTAAAGATAAAAGGTATAGTGAGGCAAGATAAGAGGGCGCTAGAGCTTCTGCAACAATTTTGTGTGCATCTGTTGAATTTTTGTCTTTTCATCTAAAAGAGGAACATTGATGTGAGTGAAGTCAGTGCACATTTTTATGTGGATGCAAAGGCATGTGGTCTCTCAATCTAGATGTTGTAGCTCATCTCAAAGATGTCTGATGGGGTTGAGAGCTGGGCTGGTTAGGATCTTTGTAACCAAACTCATTATATAGTGCCATATTGAACATGGTACAGTCATAGAGCAGAGAATTGCCTTTCCCGCAAAGTGGAAAACAAAAGGCCTGGCCAAAATATCTTGGTATACTGCATAAGAGTGGTCTATCAAACACTTACTGATGCATTTTTTGTCCATAAAGTGTATGTATAGTAAATTTGTGGGAACCAACTGGATTTGTGGGCAGTATATCCGGCTGCAGGAATAACATGGACCAAACACAATGCTGGCTTTGATCAAGACGTGTCTAAAGCCAGGATAAACTCTCATTATCGCCAACAGCTGCAGATACAACTTGTCTCAATAGAAGACAAGATGGAAGCCTGTTTATATTTCCCCTCTGTTGCACCAAAAATCCAATCTCGCTGAATCAACTCCTAAAAGCAAATAAATTGTTCACGGTCATATCGGTGTCACATTGCTGCAACAGGTGGCGGCTCCATAAACACGCTGCCATGAATATACCACCCTTCCACTAATGCCAAATTCTTTCTTGTATCCTGAAGGCACTTTTTAAATGGGGGTTCTCAATTGAATTAAATGAATAAAAAGTATCTAGCGATTTATTTAATGAAAGTTTGGATAGTACTTCTTTTGTCCAAAACCATACCATGATATTTTTGGGAATTTTATACTTCTATGTGAATGGCCATTTTATGTTCCAGCATGACTGTCACTCAGGGTCAGCCTTCCTCAAAGAGTAGCAGCTACTATAAATGCACAGTAAAGAGCAATTCACTTCTCCTCTTTCAGTTTTTTCAGCTGCAATGATTTGTGACTTTTGTGGGGCATCTGACAGAAATCCATCATCTCCAGAATACAACATCCTCTCCATCCATTGTCACGACCCATCGAGACAGAGGAGGACCCAAATGCAGGACTCCGGATGCCATCCAAGCCACCAGAAGTGAGGCGTCCGGCTGAACAGGTTAGGAGGACTTCCCAGACACCAAGCACCAGGATCCCCACGGGGTGATTTGGGTGGACGTCCTTGGGGAGGAACCCAACGGCGAAGCAGGAACCAGACAACAGCATGCAACTGCTACGGACGAAGACCTCCCAAGCCGTGGTTGCGAGGCGACCGGGGATTGGTCGCCGCCGAGGCTCAGTCACGAGGCAGTCATGGATCGGTCACCAGTGGAACTAGGCCATGAGGAAGCCAGAGAGCGGTCGCCGCTGAGGCTTCCTCGTGAGACAGCCAGGGATCAGTCGCTGCCGAGGCGAGGTCGGGAAGTGGCTTAAGCTCGGTGGCCGTTGTGGCATGGCCCTCAGATGGCCGTGGACTGGTCGCAATTGAAGCAGGAGAGGGAGTTGGCAGCCATCGGGACTGGGGTGTGAGGAGGCCGTAGACCTGTCGCTGTCGGGACAGGAACGGGAGACGGAAGAATATCTATCGCCGACGAGACAGGAGCATGGGTCGACCACCCGCCGGTTGCCGTCGAAGTAGGAATGGGGGACGACGGTAGACCGGTCGCCGATGAAGCAGGAGCGTGGGGCGGCCACGGACACCGGTCGCTGCCGGTATTCCTGGACATGGACGAGAGGCGGCTGTGGAGCTGTCGCCACCTCCTTGGCAGCAACGTGAGCCGGCTGCAGAGCCATCGCCACTAACTGGACGGGAACGTGAGGCTTGGAAAGTGGCTCCTGAACTCCCACAGGCGGCAAAGCGCTGCATTGTTGCTCCTTCAGTGTTCGCCTTGGCACTACAGAACTGGGCGCTTGTTCACGAATGGCATCAACAGATCATCATTGGTGACAGCCTGGAGCAACGGGGAAGATAAGGTCCTCCCCCTCTTAACTGGAGGAAAATAGTTCACCTCGTCTTGATCTGAATTCACTCCAGCCTCTGAAATTAAGCCCTCTGCACATCGCTTTTGGGTCTTGTTCATTGGGAACACGCACAATGAAGGCGCAGACTCATCCTCAATCGGCAATTCCACCCTTCTCCTACGATGGTCGCGCTGATGCCTGTCATCACCGCGACACAGGTGTGACGCGGCAGTGATTCAGTCGCCACCCACTACGTGAGGCGGCGGATCGGTTTCCACTGCCACGTGAACTCGGCTCGATAGCGGATCAGTGGCGACCGCAACGTGCACTTGCAGTGGAGCTGTTGCCACCGCAACGTGGGAATGGCGCGGAGATGGGTCTGTTGCCACAGTAATGTTAACCTTGCTCGGTAACGGGTCCGTTGTCGCTGCAGCGTGAAAGAGAGTAAGCAGAGAGTCAGTTGAAACCGCAACATGGGCGTGTTTTGGGAGCGGATCAGTTGCAACTGCCGTGTGAGCCTGAGTCAGCAACGAGTCCGTTGAAACCACGACGTGGGCGTGTCTCGGGAGAGGGTCCGTTGCAACCGCAACGTCGGCATAGCTCGCCTGATTCTCTAATCCCTGCCAAACCTGGGCCGTGAGGACCGCCAGTTTAGGACTTTGCCGCTCTATCTCCGCCCGCATTTCGTGGCAGAACACCTCATGATTTGGCGACCCCTACTCACTCTGGGCTGGAAGCTTTGCCACCGGCTGCAGGTCTGCTGGTTTGACCGTTCCCGGTGAGGAGTGGATGGACGTGGATGGTGTCTTTATTGTCACGCGGCGGGAGTTACAAGGGGTACCCTGCATGGGCATCTCCTCTGGCCCCCACGCGGAGGACCCGGGTAAATGGCCAAGCGGGTTCCCCAAAAAGGGTTGGAGGACGAGGACTTGGACCTACCAGGCGAAGACACTCGGAAGCTGAAAACACGGAGAGGTGAAACAAACTGACTGGGGTTAAAGATAGGGAGAGGAAATTCATAGTTGAAATCTGAGTCGTAGTCAGGCAGCCAATCATATAAATCAAAATCCTCCTCATAATCCGAAAAATCGGAGTCCAAAAATATATGAGGTGTTGAGCGGGTCGTGCTCGGGACGTATTCATGGCATGCAGGCAGTGCGTGTGACACGGAAGAAGGGGACAATATCGGGGAGCCTACCCGGATAGGACAGGCTTGGTCCCTCGGCAGTTGGATTACCTCGCGTCGGTCCTGGGTCTTTCCTGCTGGGTCCTGTGTTGGCCAAATCGTTCTGTCACGACCCATCGAGACGGAGGAGTACCCAAATGCAGGACCCCGGAGATGCAGAGGCATTTTGGGAAAAGTGTTTATTTGTTCCATGGTCGGGTAACAGGTAGATAGTCAAGTGCAGCAGCGGTAGTCAGGACGTCGGACGTAGAGAGCAGCTCCGTGGGCAGGCAGGGGTTGGTACACGGAAGATCGATCAGAGAAGGCAGGAGTATCAAAGGAGTCAGGCTTACGGGGTCGGCCGGAGAACAGGTGGAGGTCGGTACACACGGGTTCACGATCAGAGATACGAGTTGCGATGATCTGGCAAAACCAGACCATCCACTGGGTCCTATAAATACCGGGGTCACTCAACGAGGATGATCAGACCAGATCGTTAATTTATCACATTTAGAATTAGAGAGAGCGCAGCTTTAATGTAAGCATCTGGTGGGATATAAACTGCCGTGATAATTGTCATGGCCCTGCCGGTCCCTATGCTGGCTGTACCGGTCCCCAAGGCGGCACGCACCTGCTGCAATCAGTGGAGGCGCACACCTGTGCCTCGTCTCTATATCCCACTTATATAGAACCACATGTACGGTCTGGCCTTTTGCCAGATCGTTGCTTCATGCTGCGTTCCCGCACTCTCGTAATCGCGTTCCTGATCTCCCGTGTACCGACTTCTGCCTGCCCACTGACCTGCCTCCTACGCCTGACAGTCTTGTTACTGTTGCTCCCGTTGACTGCCTGCCTGATCCCTGACTGGACAGAATAAATATGTTTCCCGAACTGCCTCTACGTCTCCCAACTCGTGCATTTGGGTCCAACTCCGTGTTCTGGTCATGACAATAATGGCTGCAATTAATTTTCTTTTTCGTTTTGTCTCTTATAGGTGAAGGTATACCGATGATAAAAATTACAGGCCTCTCTCATCTTTTTAACTGGGAGAACTTGCACAAATGGTGGCTGCCAAAACAACCCCCCCCCCACACACACACACTGTATGTCTCAATATGTAAATAGTTGAGTTTAGAGGAAATACTGTACTTACAGCAGTGAACCTGGTCCCATTGGAGCAAGGAAATCCTACAAAGCCTTGAGGTTTAACCATACTCTCCTGGTAGTACTGGTAAGCTCGGACATGATTGCAGGGATCAAATTTTTTCGTACCTGACAGAGAAGAAGGGGCCAAAGAGTAAGTAAAGAGTTGTGTAAAAGATATGAACCCCATATCAACATTCAAAGGATTGTCCTTATCTTAAATGGCATAACAAACCTATCTTCAGATATGTCAGATAATAATGTAGAGATGACATATGCTTAAAGCCCGGGTGTCATCCCAATAAACATTGTAAAATATATATTGTAATGAAAAATACATATAACAGTATTCACTTCACGTCTATATGAAAAAAAGTGAGCGGAGAGCGCGTCATCCATGCACAAAGTTGTGCAATTGAGTGTCCCTCGACATCCGAGTGGTCGGCATATTAGTCGCGTCATCTGTCCTTGACGTCATTGTCACTTCCGCCGTTGAAAACACGCAGTACCTGCTATTACAGAAGCCGAACAACAGAGATATTCGCATTTTTCCGTCCCCCCTTCTGACACCGAAGTTCTTTTCGAAAAGGACAACACCACACAACCGAGTGAAGTTACCGGGCCAATATTACACTATTGTTTCGAGCCCTCAGGGCAATATTACACTATTTTTTCGAGCCATATTCAGATGATCACTTCCAAACCGCATCCTGTCTGATCCACTCCCGCGGCGGAGATGAGCCATCGCGGTTCATCGCAGCCGACCGGTGTGGCTCATGACAGAGCCGAGCCGTGCTGCTTTATTCACAGTCAAGCCGGGGCCCTTTTTGCGCGCACGCGTCTCATTTACGCATTCTCCGCTGGGTTCCTCAGAGTCGCCCCCGTAGCAAAGCCCGATGCGCAGCCTGCGCAGAAGCTGTGACTGCCGAATGCAGCGCCTCAGCCGGTGTGGCTGAGTTTCGGCGCCCATGGTGTCATATAAGGAGGAGGTGGAGCCAAGCTATGTTGCTTTTAGGGGTATGTTCAAAGACGCCGCAGTACTCGATGAACACTATCGAGACATTGTTGGCTGGGGGACGCGCACATCGACACATTTCATACGCAGATCTTTTGTTACGTTATGAGAGAGACCGATTACATGGTCCGCCCCAAACTATTTTTTTTTTTGGAGCTGTATACACACCTACCTGTTATTTGGAACCCACGGTGCCGTGCTGCTTTTAGAGGTATGTTCAAAGACCGGTAGTATTTGTTGAACACCGTCGAGCCGGGGCGCATTACTGCCTACCTGTTATTTGGAACCCACGAAGCTCTCGTCCTCTGCACCCGTGCAATCCATTTTTCACAATGAACCATGTCTCTTGCAAACTTATGAAGGCTAAATCCATTCTACCGAGTGTTCAAGCAATGTCCAGCAATGCAATGAGCCGGCATTTTGGCTAACACGAAGGAACAACGAGCTACCTTCCCGGAGGTAAAACTAATGGAAACAAACGAGTCCACTAGGGGGCGCCTCTGTCCTGTATGTCACTTCCTGCTTCTTCTCAAAAACAAATCCCTCGAAAGGATTTTCATGGCGGGAGTTACAAAAAGCTGTATACGTCAAAATCATGTTTTGTGGTGAAAAAACACATGGGACCATATTGACTGTGGGTTTTTCATTAATAATATACCAAAAATCATCCGTTTGACGACACTTGACCTTTAAGGTATCATTTTGAAATCATAAAGCTTCAGGAAAAAAAAGCACATTAAGATTGTCACATGGAATTAACTTAAATGATCAACTTGGATATTTTGACAACAGACGGGAATTTACGGTCAAGCAAGGAAAAATAAGTACAAGAAAATAATAATATTAACACCCTGCTATATTGCAAGTTCTCCAACTTAGAAATCATGGAGGTGTCTGAAATTTTCATTGTATGTGCATGTCCACTGTGAGAGAGAAAATCTAAAAAGAAAAATCCAAAAATCACCATGTATGATTTTTTTAGCCATTTCTTTGTGTGATACAGCTGCAAATTAGTATTTGAACACCTGTCTACCAGCTACATTTCCACCTCCAGTCCATGTATTATCCTGAGTCAGATGCACCTGTGTGAGGTCATTAGCTGCATAAACACACCTGTCCTCCCCATATAATCAGTAAGACTCAAATTTGTAACATTGCCAAGACCAAAGAGCTGTCAAAGACACCAGAGCCAAAATTGTACAACTCCACACGGCTGGAAAGGGCTACGGAGAAATTGCCAAGCAGCTTATTGAAAAAAGGTCCACTGTTGGAGCAATCATTAGAAAATGTAAGACGCTAAACATGACAGTTATTCTCAATGAGAGTGGAGCCCCATGCAAGATATCACCTCATGGGGTCTCATTGGTCCTTAGAAAGGTGAGGAATCAGCCCAGGACTACACGACAGGACCTGGTCAATGACCTGAAAAGACCTGGGACCACCGTTTCCAAGGTGACTGGAGGTAATACGCTAAGACGTCATGGTTTGAAATCATGCATGGCATGGAAGGTTCCCCAGCTTAAACCAGAACATGCCATGGCCGGTCTTAAGTTTACCATTGACCATTTGGATGATACAGAGGAGTCATAGGAGAAAGTTTTGTGGTCAGATAAGACCAAAATGGAACTTCTTGGTCATAATTCCACTAACTGTGTTTGGAGGAAGACGAATGATGAGTTCCATCCAAAAAACACCATCCCTACTGTGAAGCATGGGGGTGGTAGCATCATGCTTATGAGGTGTTTTTCTGCAGATAGGACAGGACGACTGCACTGTATTAAGGAGAGGATGACCGCAGTCATGTATTGTGAGATTTTGGGGAACAACATCTTTCCCTTTACTTTACTTTATTTTGCAGACCGCACGATTCATCACTTAAACTTGTCCCTTAGCACAATTGACACTGTTAACACACTTATCTATATAGATTTCACATCTTGAACGTTTTATAAGGAATAATTCCTAGAAACACCAATGTCTTGTTCTTGTTGCTATGTTTTTCCTTGTTCTCTATTTCCTGTTCTGTATGTCGTACTAGGGCAGCGCTGATTGCTGGAAAAAAAATCTTTGTGCGTTGTGTGTGTTGGCTAGTAAAGATGATTGTGATTCTGATAAAGACACTCCCAGTGCTTGCAGAGTGAATCTATCCTGAATCTCAGTGTGGCTTGTTTGCCAAAAAGTCCACCATTAACATGGTCTTCTCCCTCAGACAGCTGCAGGAGAAATGCAAAGAGCAAAGACTGCCGCTCTTTGTAGCCTTCATAGACACGGCGAATGCCTTCGATAAAGTCAGCAAGGATGACCTATTCAAGATCCTCCCAAAAATAGGATGTCCCCCCCAGGCTGATGAACATCATCATGACGGCATGACGGATACCATCATCTTTGATGGATTTATCTCAAAGAGTTTCAAGATCAAGATTGGTGTGAAACAGGGCTGTACCTAGCTCTGACATTGTTCAGAAAATTTCTCACTGTCCTGCCGAAGCACCCCTTCAGATCAGCCACTGAGGCCAGCTTTGTTTGAACAATATCCAGTAAAGGCCAAGTCCAAGGTCCTGCAGAAATGCCTTTTTGAGCTCCTTTTTTGCAGACAAAGAAATCACGACCCATACAGCAGAGGAATTTCAATTGCTTATGGATCTCCTCGGCCAGACATGCAAGGCCTTTGGGTTGACAATCAGCCATGCAAAAACATAAGTCGTGGGGCAGGAGATAGTTTCTCCACCTGACATCTGACTCTCTGACCAAGCACTGGAAGTTTTTCATGACTTGGAGTAGCTGGGGTCCACCATCTCTGATTCTCTCTCTTTAGACACAGAAGCAGACAGACGCATTAGCAAAGCTGCTCCGATACTACCTAGACTCAACAAGAGTTTGGACAAATGCCAAGCTGACAGAGCACACAAGAGTCCCAGTGTATAAGGCCTGTGTTATAAGCACTCTCCTTAATGTAAGTGAGGCATGGACAATAAAAGCCAAATAGGAGCAAAAGCCTAGCGCTTTCCGCATGCGCTGTCTGCGCCACATCCTGGGCATCACCTGCCAGGATAATGTGAAAAACATCCCCGCTTATCCTCACAAAAGTCGCAGGAGTGCTGCTGCCTATCCCACCTGTCAACGGGCAGGAATCAGAGTACACCCTGAACTGGTTGCCAGCCAATCGCAGGGCACATCAAGACAAACAGCCGCACTCACAATCACACCTGGGGGCAATTTAGGGTGTCCAATTAATGATGCATGTTTTTGGAATGTGGGAGGAAACCGGAGTGGGCGGAGAATACCCACACAGACACAGGGAGAACATGCAAACTCCACACAGGCAGAGCCGTGATTGAATCCAGGACCTCAGAACTGTGAGTCCAACACTTTCTAACCGTGAAGCCGATTTAACTATTAAGTCGACTAATATTATTCTTAATGTGCAGAAAGGTGATTTTAAATTTCACACCGGTATAGTAAACACAACTTCAATCTACATGTCAAAAAATGTTTCTATTATTTTTGCTTTAGCAGCTTTACAATTGACCCCTCCGTACAGGGCACTTAACCACCCCTCCTGAAGTGACGTCACGCCATGTGCGCTGACGTAAGACAAACAATAAAAATGGCAAATACAATACAATACATTCTGAACTGAGACAGACTCCATGCTTCTGATTTCATTCAAATCAACGATATATTATAGATTCTAAATACAATACATTCTTAACTGAGAGAGACGCCATGCTTCTGATTTCAACAAAGAATAAGTGTGTCAATCATTCACACGTAGCAATGTTATGCTAGCGGAGAACGTCTCATTCACTTATACGAGACGTGTATTAAAAATCAAATTTAGGGCATATCTTCGTGCAAACAGTCTGGTTAAGCTTCGGTCGCGAGCCAGCAAGAAATCAATACGTATGTGCAGTCCAATCATCGCTAAATATCGCTCAACAAAGAATAAGTGTGTCAATCGTTCACACGCAGCAGTGTTATGCTAGCGAAGAACTTCGAATTCATTTATACGAGACTGGTATTGAAAATCAAATATAGGGCATACCTTCGTGCAAACACATGTGTTCCGGTTGATATTAGATGGATTTAGTTGATGATGCGGTTTTCACAAAGTTTGATCCATCAAAGGCATTTTTCGTACTGGGTCTTCGGTTTTGGAAAGGGTACGAATCGAACTCCACCAACTAGCCTTTCAGGATACCTGTCATCACTATTACAAAGTCCGTGACTACACCATATTTTTTGTTAAATAACCCAAATAGGCGATAAAACGCTAACTAAACCTATACTGGACCATGCAATGTTGTCTGAGAAAATGGCGGGAGCAAAAACGGGCTTTGGTTTATGCAGATCTCTGGCCTCTGATTGGTCAGTGACACGGATTGCGCAATATCCACGGAGGGGTCAATTGGGACCTCATATTGTGGTTGTATTTAAAGTGCTTGATAAATTGAGTTAATGGAAGTCTACATCGTGTGAAATCTCTAATTCACGTCTACACCTCGGTCGGAACTTGTGATATTTCTGTACTTAAAATGTTTGAATGATACAACCATGACAGTAATAACCATTGCTCCTTGGTAAAAACTTTAACTTTAAGGTATCGATTGCATGCCAGTTAATCTTACCCTCCCAAATAGCATCCAGGTTTGTTGAACTGCCTTTGTTTGCTTTGCAACCAGGCATTAGTTCTCCTCCATTGGGGTAAAAGTCAATGTGGCCAATGGGCTGGAACATCCCAAGACCTGTATATTGGAAACCAAAACAACATCATTTACATGTGAGTGCTGTAAAATCATGAAAATGTTCCTCAAAGGCATGATTATTAATTCGGTGGGATGGTGGAGCAGCTCTAAAGCAATGGCCTCACAGTTCTGAGGTCCAGGGTTCAATTCCGGCCCCGCCTGTGTGGGGTTTGCATGTTCTCCCCGTGCCTGCGGGGCTTTTCTCGGGGCAGTCCAGTTTCGTGCCACATCTCAAAAACAAGCATTAATTGGAGACTCAAAATTACCCCTGAGTGTGATTGTGAATGTGATTGTTGTCTGTCTCCATGTGCCTTGCGATTGGCTGGCAACTAGTTTCGGGTGTACCCTGCCTCCTGGCCATTGACAGCTAGGATAGGCTCCAGCACTCCCCACGACCCTCGTGAGGATAAGCGGCAAAGAAAATGGATGCATGGATAGTTTCAAGGATTTGATGAGTTGCCAATTACAACAACAACAACAAAAACAGATCAGCATCATCAGCAACTTTAAATTTCTTTTGATCAAGATTGATGCTTTATCTTCAACATTTCAAACTGTCATGTCGTGTCATTATCCAAGCCACTTATCCTCACAAGGTTTGCAGGAAAGCTGGAGCCTATCCCAGCTAGCTTCGGGCAAAAGGTGGACTACATCCTGAACTGTTCGCCAGTCAGTCGCAGGGCAGGGATCGACACCATCACTGACACTATTCATACCTCAGGGCAATTTAGAGTCTTCAATTAATGCATGTTTTTGGGATCTGTGGAGAAACCAGAGTCCCTGGAGAAAACCAAAAGCAATTACAGCTGCAAGTCGCTTGGGGTATGTCTCTATCAGTTTTGCCCATTCTTCCTTGCAAAACAGCTTGAGCTCAGTGAGGTTGGATGCAGAGCGTTTGTGAACAGCAGTCTTCAGCTCGATTGGATTCAGGTCTGGACTTTGACTTGACCATTCTAACACCTGGATACGTTTATTTGCAAACTATTCCATTGTAGATTTGGCTTTATGATTTGGATTATTGTCCTGTTGGAAAATAGATATCCATCCCAGTTTAGGTCTTTTGCAGACCTAAACAGGTTTTCTTCCAGAATGGTCCTGTACTTGTCTCCATTCATCTTCCCATCAATTTGAACTATCTTCCATGTCCCTGCTGAAGAAAAGCAGGCCCAAACCATGATGAGCTCTGTTGCTTTTACGCCCAACATATCATTTTGCATGGTGGCCAAAAAGTTCGATTTTGGTTTCATCTGACCAGAGCACCTTCTTCCACATGTTTGGTGTGTCTCCTAGGTGGCTTGTGACAAACTTTAAATGAGACTTTTTATGGATATCTTTGAGAAATGGCATTCTTCTTGCCAATCTTCCATAAAGTCCAAATTTGTGCACTGTACAAGTGATTGTTGTCCGATGGACAGACTCTCCCACCTCAGCTGTAGTTGATCTCTGCAGTTCATTCAGAGTGATCATGGGCCTCTTGGCTGCATCTCTGATCAGTCTTCTTCTTGTTCGAGGTGAAGGTTTAGGGGGATGGCCGGGTCTTGGTAGATTTGTAATGGTCTGTTACTCCTTCCATTTCAATATGATTACTTGCACAATGCTCCTTAAGATGTTTAAAGTTTGGGAAATCTTTTTGTATCCAAATCTAGCTTTAAACTTCACTAGAACAGTATCTCGGACCCGCCTTGTGTGTTCCTTGGTCTTCATGATGCTCTCTGCACTTTAAACAGAAGCCTGAGACTATCACAGAGCAGGTGCATTTATACGGAGACTTCACACACAGGTGGATTCTATTTATCATCATCAGTCAACAGTGGATCATTCAGAGATCCTCACTGAACTTCTTGAGTGAGTTTGCTGCACTGAAAGTAAAGGGGCTGAATAATATTGCACAGCCCACTTTTCAGTTTTTTATTTGTTAAAAAAGTATAAAATATCCAATAAATTTTGTTCCACTTCACGATTGTGTCCCACTTGTTGATTCTTGACAAAAAATGAAAATTTTATATCTTTATGTGTGAAGCCTGAAATATGGCAAAAGGTTGAAAAGTTCAAGGGGGCCGAATACATTCACAAGGCACTGTATATCCAGTACCTTTTCCATTACACCTCATTGAAAAATCTAGTCTTTTGTTTTACACAAGATATTTTCAAGACCCACTAAAGATGACAATATCCAATTTCTAGACTTCACTCATGATTACATATCAGATTTCCATACTGTAAATACATTACATTAATACATTATAGTACATACATTTAATTTGTCCAAAGACACTAGTCATAAAGAAAACAGTATTTTAGCTTCAAACCATTATGTCAACAATTTGTTATGCTCGTTATTGCACCATACACAGGAAGTCTGCAAACCGATTTTCCAGGTTTGCTCAGGTTATGTTTGGAATATAGTTGATGAGTGTGGTCCCTAATCGGCACTAGATGAAGCCCCATTGAACTTGTCCAATATACAACTAGACTGAGTTGATTAAAATAGTACAAATATTGCTCTTGACTATATGCTTTTCAACCCATCAATTCAACGTCCACTTCAAATATTTTCACCATCAATAATGGGTACCAAGTTTGGAGTAGAAAGGATGTCCATCAGTGTGAATGATATCAACAAAATTGGCATCAGTTTTGTCCAAGTGTACTGCTACATTTGTGTCATGGAAGTACGGCTCAGTTGGGTCAAGTCCTGCAATGACAGACAAGAAGGATTGCATAATGTGAGCTGGCACCGTTAAGGTTCTTTTACTCAACAATGTTAATATTATGTGTAAAATAATTCTGTGGCTGTCAATCATTCAGTTTTTCAAATCAAAATAAAAAAACTTTTTTAACTTTTTAAATTATGATTAAATGCAATGCATCACATGCCAAATACACCACATATTTGGTTTTGGAATGGTATGTTAAACTTGTGCTTCGATGAAAACAGAGTTCAGTTCTCTGATCACTAACATTATAGCAAAGTCCACTGCATTTCAGATATCCATCCAAGGTTAAGGTTAAGCGTGTAGTCAAAATGAGTTTTGACTAATCTGAGTTATTAGATGATTAATGTGATAATTTTGTTGTGATTAATTTTGAGACTTTGCTTTAAGATTGATAGCCCTTATTGTGTCATATATGAGGTAAAAATGTTATACAGTATGTACAAATGTAGAACATATACTGTAGGTGGACGTGCTGTATTTCTGTTTGATGTTTATTTTTTTGTGTCAGGTTTACCTGTGATGCGTGCAAGACCACTGATCTTGCTTCCAATTTCTCCAGCAACATGAGCGCCAAGGCTATGACCAATAATATGAAACTTATTTGCCATCTGCTTGTAGTTATCCTGGGCCGGGAAATATATTCATTCAAGTTAATCATACTGAACCTCAAGCTGTTAACATCACTGTCATTCAACCTCAAACAATCATTATGATAGCAGCAGTCATACATCATCATTTCACAATTGATTTGTATGACTAAATTAATAAATTAAATTAAATAAATAAATTAACTGAATAAATATTAATTAATTAATTCATTCATTCATTCAAATTCACTAATCCACCCATGTGCACACAAACATACGTACAGGTACATAATGTACACACACATACACGCACACATACGTACTAAAGCTGTCGAAATGAATGCGTTAATTGACCCATTAAAAAAATGTATCGCATTAACTATGTGTTAAAAACAGTTTTAACAACACATGATCCTTTACCTTAAACATGGATGGGTATCAGAAAAGCAGTGAAGGTTGCTATAATGTCTTTGATCATGTTAATGCTTATGCCAGAGCAAAGATCAGTGAAGAGACTACAACTAATGTGTTCTGCAGGAAATTAAAACAAAGGTAGTTTGCAGCTAGTAGTGCAGCGCTGAACTCTCCTCATCGAACTACAAAGCGAGACCTCAGACACCCTGTGGGGGAAATTCATTTCGTCCCCCTGTATCCACAGTCTTGTTCTTTCAGTCACGACCCACAGATCATGACAATAAATGAGAGTAGAAACCTAGATCAACCAGGAAATCTAGATCTTTCCCTTTCACCTCCTTATTCACCTTGACAGACCGATAAATAGTCTGTGTCACTGCACACTCTGCACCAAACTGCCTGTTGAGCTCCCACTATGATCCCTTCAGTGAGAGCTGAAGATCACAGCTTCATGTAGCCATCAGAACCACATCATCTCGCCTGCCACCATGGGTGATCTAGGTACAAGACTGGACCATCCCCGGGACTCACGGTTGTGGTGTTCTTGAGCAAGACACTGATTCCCGAACTGCTCTCCAGGCGCCTCAGCTGCACCAGCTCCAAAGTTTTCCACGAACAATTGTGTGTGTTAAACGTGATGGGTAAAATGCAAAGAACAAATTTGATGCAGATGCATGAATGTTTATGACAATAAAGTTGATTCTGCATCTTCTTCTTCTTCATCTGCATAAGGCTGAGTTGTAATACTGACGACCCCCTCAATTCCTGGGCTCTGTCTAGGAATTCTGACCATGAAGGTAATGAACAGAATTGGTAACGAAGGACAGCCTTGATGGACTCCATCTCTCACTGGAAATGAATCTGACATACTGCCGGCATTGCAGACTAAACACATTGGTCGTATAGAGGCTGAAAATCCTGTTGAAACATTAACATTAAACATTGTTCAGAAGAACAGCGTAGTTTGATTAAAAGTTTGACTGGAAAGGAGAAACCTTATAACAAGGTGTCACAAAAGTATAGGCTGTTCAGATAAAATGATCTCTCATGCCTTATAGTGGAGAGCAAAACCAAAGACTCGTGGCAGAAAACCGCAGACAACCATCAAAATGGACTGCAGAATAACCAGAATGGCAAAGGCTTGGTCAATAATTAGCTCGAGGATGATCAAAGACAGTCTGGAGTTGCCTGTAAGTACTGCGACAGCGAGAAGACGTCTGTGTGAAGCTAATATATTTACAAGAATCCCCCACAAAGTCCCTCTGTTAAAAAAATAAAAGTAAAAAAAAACATAAAAAACATGCAGAAGAAGCTACAATTTGCGAAAGAACACATCAACTGGGGCTGAAAGAAAAATGAAGGAACATTGTGTGGACTGATGAGAGTATGATTGTTCTTTTGGGGTCCAGGGGCCACAGACAGTTTATAAGATGACCCCAAGACTAAGACTAACCCTAACCCCAAACTCTTAAAGCCACAGTACACAGTTAGGGTTAGGGTTATGCTGCATGTCTAGCTCGTCTTTGCGCTACGTTGCCCCGACTCTTTTGCTAACTAAAGCACCGGTGGTGGGCGCTGTCATTATAAACCACATTGATGGGCTCCGTATGTAGTGTAACATTTGTAATTACGAGTGTACTCCTTTAAGACTGGAGGGGGGCGGTGTAAGGCTAACTATGCAGGAAAGTCTGTGCTCGAGCAGTGAGTCATTGTGAGAGAAAGTTCAATGTGCTGCCGAAATGTTCAAAAAGCATGTTTTCTTTGTTTTTGGTACGCCGTCTCACGATGGACCAAAACTGCCTCATGATCGACCAAGCACCCCTGCTCTAAACACTGTTATACTTCCATTAAAAACCCATATTGCACAATTCCCCTAGGGTCCTCTGATCACTGCTTAGTCTACTTAATACCTATATACACGCAAGCATTTAAGTGTGTGAAGCATTTGGTAAATTCACTTAAAAAGTGGACCAACGAGCCTAAATTAAAACTTCAAAACTGCGCTGACGACACAGACTGGAGTGTCTGAAAATTCAGCGAGCAGCCTTGATACATTCACAGCTATTGTTACTGCAATATCAGTTTTCCTGTGGAGCAGTCTGAATTTGTCCGTTTTTTGTGGCAGCCCCAAACCAGAGTGTAATGGGGGTACACAGCACTGATTGCATGACCGCTATGTAGAACTGCCTCAGCAGCTCTTGTGACAGGCCATGCTTCCTCAGAAGCTACAAGAAGTATATCCTTTGCTGTTTTTTTTTTTTTTGTTTGTTTGTTTTGTTTTAAGGATAGAGTTGATGTTTGTCTCCCATTTAGGTCTAGTGAGACTTTAATTTCCAAGAACTTGAAGGTCTCGACGGTTGACACAAGACAGTTGGACAGCCTCAGGGGCAGCTGTGGTGAAGGATGCCCCCTGAAGTCCACAATCATCTCTACAGTCTTAAGTCTCGCCACTTCATGTCAATATGCAGACTCATCGGCGTCTTTGATAGGGCCGATGACTGTGGTGTCATTGTCGAATTTCAGGAGTTTGACAGTCGGGTGCCTCGAAGTGCAGTCGTTTGTGTAGAAAAAGACGAGCAGAGAGGAGAGGACACAAACTTGGGATGCCCCGGTGCTGATTGTGCGTGTGGATGAGGTGGTGTCCCCCACCCCACCTGCTGAGTCCTGCGAGTCAGGAAGTTGAAGATCCACTGGAATTGTCAGCAGCACCTTACTTGCCCTTTAAGACTTGCACGCCACTTGAACTAGGTTTAGAGCGGGCAGGATCCTTTCGGACAATCCACTTCATGGCCACCCGCTTTTCCAGCTCCTTCCGTCAGGTAAGTGTTTACCGATCAATGTAAGTCAAAACATCTGTGACTCTTATAAGGAATAGTTCCGATTAATTGAATGTTTATTCTTGATTTGTTCTGAATGCCGTACCAGGGCAGCACTGACTGCCATAGACAAATTCCTTGTGTGTTGTTACACAATTTGCCAGTAAAGCTGATTCTGATTCCAATTCTGATTCAGAATAACAGCTGAAAGGTGCCACAACAAGTTGGTTGGCTCCATGCCACACAGATGTGAATAAGTTATAAAAAAAAAAAGACAACTGTGGTCATACAATTAAATATCTATGTTTAGTGAGTCAAAGGATTGGTAAATCCTAGAAACAAAATAGTCTGTACAAAATTGGTTTGAGTCTCTACAGTCAACAGCCATGGCTTCACAGTACCGTTCAATTGTACGCCGTTACAGCTGTAGAGCTTTTATTGAAGATAATCCGCCTTATTTTTAAAAGATCGGAACAATGAGTCAGCTATGCTTCTTTTACAATCTCTCCATCTTGGAAGGACTTCTTATTATTAATGGTGATGTGACAAACCCTATGCTTCTATGGCGGCTGTTGAACTATATTGTGTGAAAAGTGACTGGTTTGTGGCCAGTTGAGATTTTACTTCGTTCCCTTTTTTATTCTCAGCTTGCTTTTCAGCGGAATGTCTGTTACATAAACAGTTTGAAAATACTACACATTTCACTTCACTGGCAGGTGAGGCAAATGTGCTTCGAAAATACCATTGTGAAAAAAAAAGGTCTGCCTCCCTCTCTGAGTGAAAGTGATATGTTTTTGTCTTCTTTGCTCCAGTATCCATACTAATGTTTGATAAGATTTCTTTACTAATAAGTGAGGGGGCGGGGGGGACTTTGACTAGCGTAAATACGGCTGACGTATTTTTTTTTCGGCACACTGTCGCGATCGACCTTAATTGCCAACTTGATCTCGATCGACACATTGAGCACCTCTAATCGAGTCTATATTCTACGATAACTAATACTAAGCTATGGGTTGTTTTCACTGATGTCTTTTTTTTTGCTGTGCCACCGTGCGCCGCCATTTAACCTCTCGACCTAACGTGTACGAGTGTGGAAGTCTACGGAATGCTCTCGGTTACAGTTTGTGTTTTTGTGTTTCACGGGCGTCTCAAGACTCAGGTACACAAGAGAGGACTTGCTCACCATCAGAGAGCCTTCTTCTGACTTTTCTTCTGACTTTTTTTCGACAACTCTCGGCAATTTGCTGAAGCTTTTTCCAGAGTTGCTAGTTGGCGCGCTCTTCAAAGCCTCGCAATCCGGTACACAAATCCCGCTGTGTACGCAGGGACATCTTCTAACACTTCCGATGGAAAACTTTGGACGTTCTGCGACTCTGTGCTTCGCGGAGACCTGGCTTTGTGGACGATTGCCAGACGCTGCTATCCTGCTGCTCAGTCTCAACCTCCATCGTGCTTATGTTTCACCAAGGTAAGCTAACAAGCTTAATCAATACTCTTTTCAGAAGGCCAACATTACAGTTAAGATCCTTTTTTGTTAGTCACTTGAAAGATTCGAGAAATTTTGTGAAATACTGGATGTGTTTATTCTTTTGTCTTTCTGGCATTGTCATCAAACTTTAAACAAATAATAAAATTTTGCTTTGCTTGTGGTGAAGTAATATACAGGTTTTACTTTTTGAAAAAAAATCTAATAAATGGAGTTTGCCTCGATATTAAAAAAAATCATAGTCCACTGGCTTTCGTTTTCTGTGTTAGCATACAGGTAAGTGCTCCTCCTTCGTGATTTGTGTCACAGAATAAAAGATCAAGGGCACAATGCTGCGCCTTTGGTACGCATTCCTAAGTCCCATGATGTGTTTATGCCAAGTAGCCTAATAGTCAGTCTAGGCTTGATGTTCTGTCGGTCGCGTCTTCAATAAATGCAGTTCGAAACATAATGTCGCCCACCTTGCCTACGTATAAGTCACGGAGCTCAGGGATCGAAAATGGCCGCCATTTCAGGCAGGCCAACAGGTGACATCACGTGAAAACAACCCATTCTTGACCAAAGCACAAGGCGGCCATTACGCCATAGAAGAAGGCAGCTCATTGGCTTGTTCAGTGAAGCTCCAGTGAAACAGAAATTCGTATGTTAAGTTGTTGTCACGTTCTTTCATGCAATGTCGGCCGTGAATTATAAAAACTATTGACTCGGACATAATTTTTTAATAAATGCGAAATTACGATATTGTTGTGAAAATTTCCACTTGCCCGGTCGGGCAAACGTGCCGTACATTTACTTGCCCAATGATGCTTTTCAGGCAAGTCGGGGAATTGGGGAATAGGGCAATCGTTAATTTTGAGCCCTGATAAAGAATCCTAAATATACTTTAAAATAAATATGTTTTGCATTTTTGTAGTGGGTAGATCTTTGTCATTCATTGGTCATTCTTAATAAATAAACAAACAAATAAACACGCCATCCCCCAACCCCCAACCACCCCTCCTCACCCCGTCAATCGCGAGAGGCTGGATGCTTGAGAAGTAGATCTTGAGCACCCCTGGTGTATATCATTAATGCTGGGTCTTGTTGGTTTTCTGAGTCTACTGTACCTACTGGTAACTTCTTTTTCATGTACCAATAAAACATATACTGAAAATGTGGATTAATCTGGTTAGTCATATTGGACTGTTATTATTTTGAACACTATTATATGGGTACACTGAAAACCATTTAAATGAAACCATGTTGCTTTTAGGACAAATTTTGTTGTATGATTAAAATGCTATTAATCAATATGAACTAATTAAGAACCCTCTAACTGCAGTAATTTGTTTTTCATCAAGTCGCACCCCTAATACATACAAACAAAAGAGTAATAATTTTTCTTTCTCTTTACATAAACCGGGACTGCAAGTCTATAAAACTGCCTTAAAAGCTAAAATACTATGCCCTCTTACCAAGTTTTCATTTATTCACTTTATATTCCAATCTCTATTTTGACAGGCAATAATCTCTCAGAATGCTGATCTGTGGATGGAGTGTGAAGGGACAAGGAACTTACCATGAGAAACATCATCATGGCTGCCACCTGTGCAGCCAGCACTCTACCATTATTGGCTGCCTGGGCATATTGAGTCCTCACACCATTTTTCCACTCAACAGCGATGCAGTTCACATTCTCCCATCTCAGCATAACCTAGATAGAGAAATGCTATTGTCACTTTCTTCAAACAATATTAAATATTTACTTTTAGAACTTAAGGGGTTGTTTCCTGATATTATCCCCCCCCCCAAAAAAAAGAAAATATATTGCAATGAATGTTCTCCAAAACTAGGCCCAAAACTTTTTTCGAGGAAAGTACAACCCTTGTTCTCAGACCGGAAACTATTTCCAACCGGAATCTATTCTTTAATGGGTTGGGTTGTGGGGGGGGGGCACCTTCTCCTGGTCTGAAGAAAACAATAACTTCAATCTGTCAGTCTTTCCTGGTCCAGTGGTTGGGGACCACTGCCCTAAATAATTGCCTATCACTGTTGACATTTTTCTAAAACTTGAAATTTCTGCTCTTAAACACAAAAAAATTTGATCTGACAATGGCAATATCTGTCTGCAGGAACTAATCATTTTAAGTAGGGTGATTCAAAGACTTTTCTGACCCTGCACATCTCTTGTGGCCAGTCTTCATCATCTTTTTTCAGATAACCATGAATGATGAAACGAGTTTTTCTCATGGCACCGTAGTTTGATGCCTTAATGGTTGAGTCTGTCTTGATCTCCTGTAAGATTCAACAGCAGCTAAAAACACTTTTTAACAATGGTAACTTTATAAAGAAATCACATACCATATTTGCATTTTCAAACGTGAAAGGAATAAAAATGAAAAAGGGAGCCTCATTCTTGCCTGGTAGTAACTGTTTCTCTGGGTGAAAAGAAGGAAGCGGGTGGCTAATTTCTCAGGGGCCCACGGTAGGACCGGCAGCGGTCGCTGGGCAGTTCCCCCCCATGGTGGCAGGTCATTAAAGCAACCAAGCTCACCAAAACAGATCTCAGCAGCTGCAGAAATGGAGGACGAACAGTTACACTGAAAATATGACCACAGGCACTGTCTGATTCTATCTCTCAGTGGAACTTTCTGTTCATTCATCCATTTCAATGCCCTTCATTCTGTTCAGAGTTGCAGGGAGCTGGATCCTGTCTTGGGTGACTTCTGGGGAACTTGAACAAATCTTCACAATTTTTCTCAATGGAGCTCCACGAGGAACTCTAAGTCGAGATAAGAAATTATAATCCTTGGCAGGCTGGAGCCGTTGCCAAACTGACTTAGTTTGACTTGTGCAGAACACCAATTATTCATGACCAGTAATCTGGCTCCACTCTAGCTGCATGAAATTCAGCTGTGAACCACTACTTTAATATTGAAAAATGAATATAACACATTCCACCAAACCCAGTACAAAGTGAACAGTTTAAAAACAATAAAATGCTAGTTTCAATTTTTAAATCAAACTGCTTAAAATACGTTCTCTATGGTACTCAGTATGGTACAGATTTATGGCGTCAGGTCGCTATCAATGACAAGAGAGCTCAAACTATAGACACAAGCATGAAAACTGAAGGTGAAGAGTGAAAAATATCGTGGGGTATAAAATTATTATGGTGGGCACATAAGAAAGCAAGGGGGCGCACACAATTAAAATGCTCGCTCATTTTTGGTAACGCACCGATCACTTTCTGATTTCCACACTCACTTCTGTTCATTTTGCTCTCAATTCTGATTTCTGCTTTCTCAGTGTGATTTTCTACTTGCTTTCGATTTTTCACTGAGCTACGCTTGCTTCCAGTTTTACCTGGCCTGACGTCATCAATTAAAACTTGGCTATCTCCAATTGTTATCTACTTGGACATGGGGCCACAGCATCAGAAGAAAATGTAAGACTTTTAGTCCATCAAATAGCAAATATTCCCGCTTTAGTGTAATGAATGTGACACAAGGTCCTCCTCCATTTATGCTGAAAGACAGGCACACTATTGAACCCAGGGCGAAAAAATCAGAATCGAGAGCAAACAGAACGGAAATCAGAAAGTGAAAGGTGCTTTTCCAAAAGTAAGCGACCATATAAGTGTGTGCGCCCTCTCACTTTTTTATGTGCCCATAAATATTAATTTTACAACCGACAATAATATTTTTACCTCTTCAGTGTCAGGTTTTATGCTCATTTTTACGTAGTTTGAGCTCCTGTTATATTGATAGAGACCTGGTGCCATAGGACCTGACCCTGTATAGATGCTCCTGTATAATACACAAAACAAAAAACATCATATAGGTCTCTGGCGCTTAAAATCCAACAATAACTTACCATAAGATGTACCAGGAAGTAAGGAGAGCAGAACTAAAGCCCATATTGGTGACATCTGTTGAGTGTAAATTGACAGGACATATTTTTAATTAAAATATAATAGTCCATCCATTTTCTGAGCTGCTCATCCTCACAAGGGTCACGGGAGTTCGGGAAGCCTATCTCAGCTATTATCGGGCAGGGGGCGGGGTACACCGTGAACTGGTTGCCAGGCAATCTCAGGGCACATAAAGACAAACAACAATCGCACTAACACCGAAGGGAAATTTTGAGTCACCAATTAACGGATGATTTCTGGGGTCTGCGAGGAAGAAAGCTCACACACATGCAAACCGGCAGGATTTGAACCCCAGTCCTCTGAACTGCGAGGCCAACGCTCTAACCAGTGCTCCAACGTGCCACCAATGTTAATAGCACATAAATAAATAATACATTTGTGATGATGATTTGTAATTTACCTTAGTGTCAGGCAGAAAGACTTCAAATCAAGCCTGTTTGGACTCTGGGGTGCTTTAAATAGTGCTGTCAGATGCATAAATTCATGAGCTTGTGGGAAATCTGCAGATGGCAGAAAAAAAGGTAAACTTATACCACATAATGAGTCATCGTTTCTTGTGTACAAGTTTCAGCCTTCACCCTTGGGGTCACAGTAATCAGGATGTAGTGGACAAACCTATAGTCATCCAAAAAAAACTTATGTAATAATAACATGGCATCACATTAGTTTGCATTTATTCCAGATATCTTAATTGCATCGCGGCTTGCGTACCAGTTATCTCTACTTACTACTCGATATGACGGGCATATGGAACTGTCACAGAATGGACAGCATTGGGGAAAATATTCAATTGGAAAATAAACTTTTTCTTAAAGAGTTTGTCTTTTTCTATAATAATATACAAGTCAAGAAGAAACAACACCAAACGGAGAACAACCTCCATTGTTGGTCTTTATCGGCACCAAACGTGCACAAGCACAAGGGCCACTGGTATTGTTTTGATTGTGGGTTTTTTTGGTTGATTGACTTAAATATGCAAAATGAATGCAATTTAGTGTTGGTTTGTGTGTTGATCAAGTAGGCTTTTAATGTTGGTCCAAAAAATGTTAATCGAATAATTTTTTGATTGATTTATTGAGTCACAGTTGAAATGCCCCACAATGCAAATGTGAGTATCCCTTTGAATCTTAATAACACGAGCTAAAATGTATCTTGCCATGGACAAACAAACATAAACTATAGCATTGCACAATAATTTCAAAATTGCTTATTTTTTCATTTAAGTCATGACTGAGCCTCCTTTCCACCCATGAATATATATATTTTTAAATGTAGTCAAGATTTTTGTGCTATTGACTTTGACATGTTTTTTGTTGGATCTTATGTTGAAAGAGGAGTTTATTGCCATTGTGCGTCCCATTCTTATCAGAACGAACACTGGCAATTGCATTGATTAATTTACAACATTATTTTAATTGAAACATAATAATCCATCCATTTTCTGAGCCGCTTATTCTCCCAAGGGTCGCGGGAGTGCTGGAGCCTATCCCAGAACTGTGAGGCCAACGCTTTACAGCTGTACCTCTGCCCATTACGATTGTATTATTATTAATTTAATTATTCTTTTTTGTTTTCCATATAGCTGTGGTTGTTGTTAAAGTGCAAAATAAATCAGGATGAATGAGTAGGGTTCTGCCAGGGATTTGGGTACTTATGGGGAGTGGGGGGGAACACCAGGACCCACCTTTGCCACAAATTTAAATTATTTTCCTGAACCCTTGTTAGTCATGTGTGCGTCATCATCTTTGGTCTGTTCACAGCATTACTAGGTCTCATCCCTGAAGCAAACCGAACATATTTTTAGTTGAGGCGGTCAGCGGTCAGGAGCGAGAGGTGGATGCTGTGAGGCAGGCACTGATGAAACAGTAGCGGTAGGCAGATGTCGCAGGCCGGGCACTGAAAGCACAGGAGCACGAGGCAGAGGACTGGGCGGCGCACTGCCAAAACAGGAGTGTGTGGTGGACCAAGGGCACACCAACGCAACAGGGGCAAAAGGTGGCAGCCGGTCAACTAATCTCCTCTTCTGAGTCAGATCCATGAGAACTGCAAACCCCGTGGACAGAGTGGCCCAATGCTCTTTAAAGTGCTCGTGACACAAAAATCAAAGTTAAAATGGGTATTGTTCTCAAAACTACAAATAATATTAATCACTTTGATGATAATACGAGTTGGAAAAAGTGAGCTGGTAGCGGTTCATAAAAGCGTCAGTCTGACTCGATACAATGCGTATCACGATGGCAGGCTGTGACGCCATGTGCAGACATCACACTGGAACCCTCGGCACTGAAAACACGGTGTGCCAAATGCAATGGCAGATGAACGAGAGCAATTTTCAGATTTTTCTTATGCCCCTTCTGAGACAGAAGGTCTTTTTGAGGAAGAAAACATCTCAGAAGCAGGTGAAGCAACAAAGGCCATTTTACCATATCGTTTTGAGCCATAATTATACGATATGCGCATCACTTAACTACTGACACCAGACTCCAATACAGACACTGACGAGTGGGCCGACGAGGAGGATGAGGGACTCGATGAAATATTCTAAATGACTGGCCCATAATTGTTCGATTTCCTAATCATTTTACAAGTGTTGTGTATGTAGCGTATTCAGGAGGACTCATGCCAGGTGAAGAAAATATCATGGATGTTATCGAAATAAATCTAGAGCTGTGTTATGTGTCTGTATTTTTATTTTAGTTATTTATTCTTTATTCTTTTAATTTTCTTTCTTACATACTTTGTTACTTACGTACTTTATTAAATTATTATGATGCAGATCCTTTGTTATGTTCTGAGGGATGGGGACTCTATTACTTCATTGGACGCAGATTTCTGGGATGTTCGAGAAGTGCCTATTAAGGAAGAGGGTGGCTGTTGATGGAGCTTCTTACTACCACTCCCACTGCTGCTTTCGGAGAAGTATACAAGTAAACAGGCCACACACTGCCTTCCGCCTTCGTCTTTTGAACATTTCCAGAACATTCGCCTACTTAGAACATTCGCTGGAAATACCATTCACCTAATTGGAACATTCATTCGACTTTGGTGACTATACGTCGTTTGGCCAGTTAGCTCATGTTACACTCTACTAAACTGTCCTTGTACTTCTATTTAAAGTTAGTTTGTTATTGTTTTGTGTTGTGTTGTATTGTGTGTGATTAAATTGTCTTCAACGCAATACAACTGCTTTGTTACATTTTGCTGGTTTGACCAAATGGATTTATTATAAATTCACACGTAACATAAGCTATAAACTGTGAGACAAATTAGTCACCCTGTCCCCATTAGGTTTTTTTTTTTTTTTTACTAGCTCTATAGACACCTACCTGTCATTTGGAATCGACAAAGCTCTTGTCCTATGCACCTGTGAAATCTATTTTTCACAACGAATCAGGTCTTTTGGAAACGTACGAAGACTGAATCCATCCTCCTGTATTCAAGCAAAATCCAGCAACACAATGTAGGGATTTGCGAGTTTGGACCCTACGCGTGTTCACGAGTCGAGGAAGATATGACTAATGATTATGAAAAGTTAACAGCAAATGGATTTATTACAAAGGAATGTGCAGTACAGATGTCCGGGTCTTATCTAGGTATCTGCCGTAAACGAGACGTTTGTCTTCTGGCAGGAAAGCCAAAGAAGAAGACAAAAGCTGCCCAGTAACACACGGCTTTTATATGTATGGGTCCATGGTAGAAGTGGCTGCCCTCCCGCAGTCAGATCCTGGGCCGGGATGGAAACTTTCCGCTCCTTATCTAATGTCGTTCGTCTCTACATCAACACCTGAGAGAGGAAGATGGCGCCAGCCGGTTTTGTGCGTACAAAGATCAAGGACAACCACCGGCTCCACAACACATCCTTGTCTGATTACCAAATGGGCAACACTTTATCTGTTGATTAAATATATAAGGTCATATTTAAGCAAATAATGAAATAAAAGTAAAATAGCCTTCAACGAGCTGGCATTTTGGCAAAAATGCAAAAAAAACCCAGCTAATTTCTTGCCTGTACAAGAGGGAAATACATATAATTCTTCATGTGAAGTTGTCTGTCATGATACGTCTGTTGTGGCATCTTCTTCAACCCCTCACAGATTTTTCATGGCGCGAGATACGACAACATTCTGACGTGCTGTGAAGAAACGGATGATTCCATTCAGGACGTTTTTTTTTTTTGGTTTGTTAAAAAAATAACAAATTTACATGTTTTTTGTGTCACGAGAACTTTAAGGTGGAGAGAGAGGGCCATAAGCTGCTCATACCGCTGCGCTTGAAGGCCACCGTGCACCGGCTCTGAGTCTGCTGGATTCATGTCTGGCCAGTTAGTTCTGTCAAGAGTGGGGACAAGGGGCAGGACCCAAATGCAAGACTTCAATGTAGGTGTCATTGTAGGTGCATTTCTAGTATGAGAGAGATAATCCAGAATCCAGAAATCACAATGTATGATTTTTTAACGATTTATTTGCGTGTTAGAGCTGCAAATAAGTATTTGAACACGTGTCTATCAGTTAGAATTCTGACCCTCAAAGACCTGTTAGTCCACCTTTAAAAGTCCACCTCCACTCCATGTATAATCCTGAATCAGATTTACCTGTATATCTACATATATGTGTATGTATATAAGATATCACCTCGTGGAGTCTCAATGATCCTTTAAAAGGTAAGGAATCAACCCAGGACTACACGGCATGCCTTGGTCAATGAAATGAAAAGAGCTCGGACCACCATTGCAAAGGTGCTGTTGGTAATACACTATGACGTCATGGTTTGAAATCATGCATGGCATGGAAGGTTCCCCTGCTTAAACCAGCAAATGTCAAGTCTTAAGTTTGCCACTGACCATTTGGATGATACAGAGGAGTCATGGGAGCAAGTTTTGTGGTCAGATGAGACCAAAATTGAACTTTTTGGTCATAACTCCACAAAACGTGTTTGGAGGAATGAGGATGAGTTCCATCTGTTATGTGTGAATTTAGACTAAAATCCCGAAACTCAAACCAGCAAAATATGACAAAGCAGTTGTATTGCGTTTAAGATAATTTAATCACACACACAACAACACAACACAAAAATAAAACAATCAACACAGAATAGAAGTTCAAAGACCGAGTTGTTGAGCCAAGCTATGAATAGTCACCAGAGTTGAACAACCAGGCAAATGTCCTTTCCAGCGAATATTTCAAGTCAACAAATGTCCAGAAATGTCCAGGAATGAAAGGCAGAATGCAGTGTGACGTGTACTTCTCTACTTGTCCAAAGAGTGGTGGTAAGAAGCTCTGTTGACGATCCTTCTCAGTCGTCTTATATAGGCACCTCTCGGAACATTCCAGAATTCCACATCACAAAAGGACCGCATCATAGTCACATAAAAGTATGAAAGAAAAATAAAAATACACAAACATAACACATCCAAAGAACACCATCCCCACTGTGAAGCATGAGGGTGGTACGTCATGCTTTGGGAGTGTTTTTCTGCACATGGGACAGGACGACTGCACTGTATTAAGGAGAGGATGACCGCGGCCATGTATTGTGAGATTTTGGGGAACAACCTCTTTCCTTCAGTCAGAGCATTGAAGATGGGTCGTGGCTGGGTCTTTCAATATGACAATGACTCAAAGCACACAGCCAGGAAAACCAAGGAGTGGCTCCATAAGAAGCATATCAAGGTTCTGGCTTGGCCTAGCCAGTCTCCAGACCTAAACCCAATAGAAAATATTTGGAGGGAGATGAACCTCCGTGTTTCTCAGTGACAGCCCAGAAACCTGTCTAATGTAGAGCAGATCTTTGTGGAGGAGTGGGCCAACATCCCTCCTGCAGTGTGTGCAAACCTGGTGAACAACTACATGTTTTCTCAGGTGTTGAAATACTTATTTGCAGCTGTATCACACACATAAATTGTTGAAAAAATCTTACATTGTGATTTCTGGATTTTTCTTTTTAGATTATCTCTCTCACAGTGGACATGAAAATTTCAGACCCTTCCCATGCAACGGACTGGCAACTAATAACTAAACAGACGAGGCTTGAATGCATATTAACATCAACGTTGCAAGGAGCAGACAGACGCGAGGCAGTGGCATGACCATTCTCTTGAGAATGGAAGGTGTATCAGTGGACTTAAGGAGGTAAAAAGTATCGATTGGTATGGGCCCATTCAACAACCCTAACCTCAATGGGGGGACAACATACAGCCAGTCATCTGGGCACCCTTCAGGAGTGCGAGAATCCTTCAGCGCGTCCTTAACCTGAGCCTCAATTTCCCATGTGAAAACCGAGACAAAACAAACTTCAAGCAGGATAGACACGGGGTCGGATTCCATTTTTTCCCTTTCATGAATCCGCAACAGCGCATCAGGTTTCCCGTTCTTGGTTCCCATCCGATAGGACATCACAAAGTTAAACCGCATAAAGAAAGTGAACATCTGGCTTGTCTGGCATTTAGCTTTTAAGATGACTCAAAATATGGTAAGTTCTTACGGTCGGTTAACACATGGAACGGAACCTGAGCTCCTTCTAGCTAGAGTCAGAGTCACAACGTTAATAAAAAGAAGTCCTTCCAGGACGGAGAGATGGTAAAAGAGGCATAGTTGACTTGTTGTTACGATCTTTTAAAAATAAGGCGGAAATATTATCTCCAATAAAATCCCTGCAGCTGTAAAGGAATACAGTTACATGGCGCTGTGAAGCCATGGCTGGTGTGGAAGGACATCGGAAATTTTGAGTGTTTCTCACTGCTGATGAATCCCCTGACGTGAGTGACAACCCAGGTGTTAGGTGAAACCCAATCCATGTTTTAAATCTGTATTTTAAAACCATAACCCTGTTTGAAAACCCTATTTTGAAAGCTTAACCGTTTTAAACCCTACTTTGAAACCCTAACCATGTTTTAAATCCCTACATCAAAACCTGAACTGTTTTAAAACCTCAATTTGAAACTCTAATCTGTGTTTTAAAGCCTGAGGCGGACCTGGCGGATCATGTAGACGATGTGGAACCACGTGTCCCCCTTTCCTTTAAGACGTACTGCTGTGGCTGTCTGCTCAGTAACTTGGAAGGGACCTGTCCACCTCGGTTCAGACCATTGTCGTTTAATCACTTTTAACCACACAGAATCACAAATGTTCCTATCGAGGGGACTGTCTGGTAGTCTTTGTCAAATGGGAGAAATTGAATTGTTAGTTGTCTTGAGCCTGCAACTTCACCCACAACCAGTGGAGCTATGGGTGCAGGAAACGATCTCTTAGTATGACACTCGAATGGAGTCTAACCTTTAGTGACATTCGAATGTTCATTAATGCCAATGGAAGAGCTTGCATCCAATTGTGTGTGGCCCCAGCTATCTTTTCCTCAATGTTCCTGTTCATGCGCTCAACCCGACCCCGCGACCGTGCAGGACACACAGAACCAAAATGACGTTTCAAACCCAACGTTTTTTCTACACACTGGAGATGCCCCTTATTTACATGGATATTACAAAAAGGAGACGACAAGCAAAACAGTTTGAAACAAGGTGTACATATTTGTTCATGTGCGTGTGTATGTGTGGAAGATTGCTGAATACATGTGTGGTCATCATTTCTTTGACAGGCAGCAGTTCTAACAGTTCTGATGATTAGACGTTTTTGTTCTTGCTATATCCTGCTAGGAGGCTGCCATGTTATCTATAGCAGAGCAAAGCATTTCTTTATTGGAAGCAGATGTATGATAATTATGATCACAATTATTCCTACATTTCACCCCTGTTTATCCTACATTTGTTACCACATTTTCTAGACCAGAGCAAAGCATTTTTCATTGCAGGCAGAGCAAAGCATTCTTCATTGCAGGCAGAGCAGTAACTGAATTGGAGCAGAGCAAAGCATTTCTTCTTTGCAGTCAGATGCAGTTACTTAATACTACTTACAATTATTTCTACATTATCCTCCTGTTTATCATACATTTGCTCAAATCCTTAAATCATCTAATAGATCTCCCGTTCGGCTTACACTCGGAGGAATATATAGCACTAATTACTTGTAATCTTCTGGATCAGAGAACAGGTCTGGAAGAGAAGTCATAACATCATCATCGTGGTCAACAATGTATATAAATGTACAAGTATGTGTGTGTATATATATATATACATGTATGTGTGTGTGTGTATATATATATATATATACATGTATGTGTGTGTATATTATATATACATGTGTGTGTGTGTGTATATATATATATATATAATATATATATATATATATATATATATGTGTGTATATATATATATATCTATATATATATATATATATATATATATATATACATGTATGTGTGTGTGTATATATATATACATGTATGTGTGTGTGTGTGTGTGTGTGTATAATATATATATATATATATATATATAGGCAGACGCGGCAGAGCAGCAGTAGGTGTTACCATCCAGAAATTCCAGGATAAGTCCCTAAGGGCTGCATTTGATGAGAGGGCACGTGGCGATGAGGAGATCTCTGCCCAAAAGATTGACTGGACAGTTAGGTGCAAACACAAAAGAATGCAAAAATATCTGTGAAAATCATTGAACAGTTACTGGAGTTGTCAATTGCAGGGCAGTTTCTTCACCCTTGAAGCCAACAAGTGAGATGGTTTTCCTGGAAGAGAGGTATCGGCGGCAGGGCTGTGATAGTAGAATGCTGAGCTCCTGTGTCGACCATAAATGATAAAGTTAATCCTCCTCAGGATCATTAAAGGCTCCTGCAGGCCTAAACATGTGAATTCAGGGCACCATCATTGCGGAAACTGTACACCAGAGGGCGGTAGAAAATGTTGGTTTGGAACTGAGGGATATCCCTGTTGCTGCTGCGGTAGCTGCTGGTGCTGTGTAAGATGACCTCTCTCTCAGGATTGGTTGTAACCTCGTCGATTGTAGCCACGTGCAGGTTGTTGGCCTCTGCCTCAGCATCTCCATCCGGACACTTGAGGTCGCTGCCTGCAAGCGCGGGCCCAATGACCAGGCCGTCCACAATGGAAGCACATGTCACGGCCACCAGGGGGCGCACCTCGACCTATGAATGAACCTGCTTGATACATCATGCACTCGGAACCGACAGAGGGAGATGAAATTACAGCATGAGTGGCTTCTTCCTGATTTTTCAGATATTGTAACTGCAACATAGCAAGTTGTGTTTCTGTACTTTTGTGTTTGTCTACCTTAGATTCTTTCTCTTTAGCATATTTCCTCAAATGATGTTTAAGATGTGACAACCACCGGTCAACCTCAGCACCGGGAAGGTCTAGATTGGCCTCCATGGCCTGCGCCACAGACTTGGGAACGCCCTTCAAAATGACTGCTTGGAACACTTGCGAATGCACGGCAGAGGCCGTAGGAGCGTGTCCTCTTTTCAGAGTATAATCAGTGAGGGCTCGGTCAACAAAAGCCGCGGCCTCCTCATCTGCTTTGGGAGAAAACACCATATAACACACTCTGGAAGTGGAAACAAAGCGTCCAGTGCTGTAGACAAGGTCAAATAATTTTCTCGTGTAAGAGCCTGATGATCTGGAAGAGAAGAAAAACCTGAATTTTGCATCAGAGTATTCAACTTTGAAAGTGGACATGGTTGTATAAGTAGAAAACGGATATCGCCTGCTGTTAACATTTGTCCTGTAACTGCTCTCTGCACTGCTTGAAGCCAATTGACACCACCAGATCGCATCGGTGGAAGTTTCTGCATCACCACACTCACATCAGTGGAAGAGAAAGGTTTGTAAAACAGAGCAGAGTTACCAGTAGCTGGATCAATTTTGGCCAACATGGGAGCCTGTAAGATTTGGGAATGAGTCACAGGCCGATGAGGAGAAGATGGACCTTCGGAAGATTTCTTGGTGTCTTTAGGACCTTCGGTTTGATCCAGAACAGAGTCGTGGTGGCCACCTGAAAGATTCTGGACATGACACTTTAATTCTGTTACTTGGTTCTGTAACTGATCAATGTACAACCTGTTTTCCACTTCCCCACTTGAAGGGCCTCTACCAGCGTAGACAGCAAATTCCTGTTCTCTCTTCAGTCGGGCTGCTTCTTGTTCAGCGGGCACATTTTTGCTCTTCCACTTCAGCGTTCGCTCTGTCTTCATGTTCAGTGGTGATTCTCTCAAGTTGATCTCTAATATTTTGTGGAACCTCTTGGTGTCTATTTAATTGACCCCTCTGTACAGGGCACTTAACCACCTCTCCTGAAGTGACGTCACGCCATGTGCGCTGACAAACAGTAAAAATGGCAAATACAATACAATACATTCTGAACTGAGACAGACTCCATGCTTCTGATTTCATTCAAATCAACGATATATTATAGATTCTAAATACAATACATTCTTAACTGAGAGAGACGCCATGCTTCTGATTTCATTCAATCATTCACACATAGCAATGTTATGCTAGCGGAGAACGTCTCATTCATTTATACGAGACGTGTATTAAAAATCAAATTTGGGGCATATCTTCGTGCAAACACAGTCTGAATAAGCTTCGGCCGCGAGCCAGCAAGAAATCAATACGTTTGTGCAGTCCGATCATCGCTAAATATCGCTCAACAAAGAATAAGTGTGTCAATCGTTCACGCGTAGCGGTGTTATGCTAGCGGAGAACGTCTCATTCATTTATACGTGACGTGTATTAAAAATCAAATTTAGGGCATACCTTCGTGCAAACATATGTGTTCCGGTTGATATCAGATGGATTTAGTTGATGATGCGGTCTTCCACAAAGTTTGATCCATCGAAGGCATTTTTCGTACTGGGTCTTCGGTTTTGGAAAGGGTACGAATCGAACTCCACCAACTAGCCTTTCAGGATACCTGTCGTCACTATTGCAAAGTCTGTGACTACACCTCTTAACCATATTTTTTGTTAAATAACCAAAATACGCGATAAAACGCTAACTAAACCTATACTGGACCATGCAACGTTGTCTGAGAAAATGGCGGGAGCAAAAACGGGCTTTGGTTTATGCAGATCTCTGGCCTCTGATTGGTCAGTGACGCGGATTGCGCAATATCCACGGAGGGGTCAATTCCGCCTTGTACATTCCTAGCTGATTCAAACGTGTAAATGGGTCAGCTCTCAAATCTACAACTTTGTCAAATTTTCCTTCTAATTCTTTAATGGTGGCAGTCACTCCAGCAGCCAGAGTTACTGCAACCGTATTCATGTTTGATGTTTGTTGTAAGCGAGTGAGAGACGTTTGATCATCTACATCTACTTCAAGTTACATTCAACACTGGAGCCTGAAATTTCCTGGCTTCATGGTAAGGTGGTACACATGGGTCATTTGGAGACAACGCCAAAAGATGTTTCTCCTCAAGGAAGGAGGCGGCGCGGAGGGCACTTTGGGTGTTGACTGTACCAGACCAACACTCTCTTCATTAATGCCACAAAACACGGAGTTGAAGACATTGGGAGGAAACCATCCATTCTCACAGTTTTTCCTCATCCATTCTTTTAATTGTTTTGTCAATTTTCAATTCTCATTGTCTCGTTCTTTTTCAGGCATGCTTTGATGCCTTGATGCCACAATATGCCACATATGCCATCAGAACTATATACAAAAGAAAACAAATACTCATTAAATTCATATTACACAAATAAATGACAAAACACACATAACATACATTCCTCACGTGTTCACTTACCACCACTTGTTCAGAATGGTTTGGTATTTGCCGCAAATCGAGCCATTCACTTTCCCTTTCAAACTCTCCCTGCATTTTGGTTTAGATCGTGTTTTATCAAAAGTGCTCGAATCTCTTTATTTTCTCAAAAGTACTCGATACCACACAAACAAAAGTACTCAAACCTTAATTTAGCAAAAGCGCTTGATTTTCTTTTCTCAAAAGTACTCTTAAAATCTTATTTTATTTGAGGAATTCTAGTTTCTAGGATTCTTGAAAGAACGAAACAACCGCTCCTAAAATAAAATTACAATTGCGCATTTCACTGTTCATCCGGGTAATTCTTCTCAACTTCTGTTCATCCAGGTTATTCTTCTTAACTTTTTATAGTGCACACTTCGTCCATTGATTTCGAATGAGGAATTCTAGTCTCTAGGATTCTCCAAAAAAAAACGAGACAACCTCTCGGTTCAGAAAGTTTTGGACTGGCTTCAATCCACTGGTCTGTCTGCCAGTCACGGGATTTACAACCTTTTTGTGTCGGCACAACCTCCGATCAAAGGGCACTTCAAAACCCTTTTTAGAGTGTTACGCCCACACACTCTACGGCTTTTCAACTATTTAGGTGGGACGCGATGGTGTCCCACCAGGGCCTCTGACCCAGGACTATACCACCCACAATTTCCCCAACTGTTCAACCAGCCAGAAACTAATTTCACACTGACACAAATTCAAACGTGACGTGGACCTAAACACCAGTTAACAAACAGAAGATGACTTTTGGAGGATAAATGTCCTCTCACCTTGTCAATTGTTGGGCGGCTGATCTTCGGTCTGTCAACCAACACCTCAGTCCGAAATCACGTCGGGGTCACCAATTGTTGGAGGACGGCTTTTCCCCCGCATGTTCGTTTAATTTCGGGTTGTGAGAATGTTGGGTATCCAAATACAGGCTGGAGATGATGAACAGTTTCTTCGAAGATTTTACTTACAGAATATTCTGGGCACAAATGAGTGACAGACAATGGCTGTAGCAGTGCAAAGATACAGAGGACTTGCAGCATTTTTATACAATCAGAAGGGTCCGCATCACAAAAGTATGAAAGTAAAATAAAGACCATCACAAGGTAATCGCATCATAAAATGAAGACCATCACAAAATATCAGCATCATAATGACTAAACCAAATCTATCTGGTAAAAAATGGCACATTCCTACGTCCTGGTCTCTAGTAAACATTTCAGCAAGATTCACTTAAGGCTAACTGATGAGTTGGCATGCTTCAAAAATGAGTTATACAATCATGACTAAATATGAGCAGAAGACACACTTCAAACCCTACCATGAAATGCAAACCTGTTTTAAACCATACTTTGAAACCTAAAACCATGTTCTAAATCCTTACTTTGAGACCCGAACTATTTTTAAAACCCAACTTTTAAACCCGAACGATTTGTTTTGAAATCCTACTTTGAAACCCTAACCCTGTATATTAAAACCCTACTTTGAAACTTTAACTCCATTTTAAAATCATATTTTGAAACTCTAACAGTGTTTAAAAACCCTGCTTTGAAGCCTTAACTCTGTTTGAAAACCCTAATTGGAAACCCTAAACCTGTTTTAAACCCAACTTTGAAAATCTAACCATATTTTAGACCCTGTTATGGAACCTTAACTCTGTTTTAAAACCTTATTTTTACACCCTAACCCAGTTTTAAAATCGTACTTTGAAACTCTGTGATTTAAAACTCACCTTTGAAATCCTCACAGTTTTAAAACCCATTTTTAAAACCCTAACCCTATTTTTGAAAACCCTACTTTGAAACCCTAAACCTGTTTTAAAACTATCCTTCCATCTTGTACCTCTTTCCCAGGTCAGCTCATGGGGGGAGTAGCTTTAGCAGGGTACCCAGACTTCCCTTTCCCCAGCCACTTCATCCAGCAGTTCCGGGGGGATCCTGAGGCTTTCCTAGGCCAGCCGAGGGACATAGTCCCTCCAGCGTGTCCTGGGTTGTCCCGGGTCTCTTTCCAGTAGGACATGCCTGGAACACCTCTCCAGGGAGGCGTCCAGATGAGATGCGTCAGCCACCTCACAGCTCATGACAGTAGGTGAGGATAGGGACGACTGGTAAATTGAGAGCTTCGCCTTTTGACTTACAGTGAAGAAACTAAGTATTTGAACACCCTGCTATATTGCAAGTTCTCCTACTTAGAAATCATGGAGGGGTCTGAAATTTTCATTGTCGGTGCATGTCAACAGTGAGAGAGATAATCTAAAATGAAAAATCCAGAAATCACAATGTATGATTTTTTTTTAACCATTTATTTGTGTGATACAGCTGCAAATAAGTATTTGAACACCTCTCCATCAGCTAGAAATCTGACCCTCAAAGTCCTGTTAGTCCACCTTGAACAGTCCACCTCCACTCCATGTATTATCCTGAATCAGAATCACCTGTGTGAGGTCGTTAGCTGCATAAAGACACCTGTCCATACAGTCAGTAAGACTCACACTTGTATCATGGCCAAGGCCAAAGAGCTGTCCAAAGACACCAGAGACAAAATTGTACAACTCCACATGGCTGGAAAGGGCTACGGAGAAATTGCCAAGCAGCTAGGTGAAAAAAGCTCCACTGTTGGAGCGATCACTAGAGAATGGAAGAAGCTAGACATGACAGTCAATCTCAATCAGAGTGGAGCCCCATGCAAGATAGCACCTCGTGGGGTCTCAGTGATCTTTAGAAAGGTGAGGAATCAGCCCAGGACAACATGACATGACTTGGTCAATGACCTGAAAAGAGCTGGAACCACCATTTCCAAGGTGGCTATTGGTAATACACTAAGACGTTATAGTTTGAAATCATGCATGAGACCAAAATACAAGTTTTTGGTCATAACTCCACTAACCGTGTTTGGAGGAAGACGAATGATGAGTTCCATCCCAAGAACACCATTCACACTATGAAGCATGGGGGTGGTACGTCGTGCTTTGGGGATGTTTTTCTGCACATAGGACAGGACGATTCTACTGTACTAAGGAGAAGATGATTGTGGCCATGTATTGTGAGATTTTGGGGAACAACCTCTTTTCCTCAGTTAGAGCATTAAAGATTGGCCTTGGCTGGGTCTTTCAACATGACAATGACCCGAAGCACACGGCCAGAAAAACCAAGGAGTGACTCCGTAAGAAGCAAATCAAGGTTCAGGTGTGACCTAGCCAGTCTCCAGACCAAAACCCAATAGAAAATCTTTAGAGGAAGCTGAAACTCCGTGTTTCTCAGCGACAGCCCAGAAACCTGTCTGATCTAGAGAAGATCTGTGTGGAGGAGTGAGCCAAAATCGCTCCTGCAGTGTGAGCAAACCTGGTGAACAACTACAGGAAACGTTCGACCTCTGTAATTGCAAACAAAGGCTATTGTACCAAATATTAATATAACAATTTCAGACCCCTCCATGATTTATAAGTGGGAGAACTTGCAATATAGCAGGGTGTTCAAATATTTATTTTCTGCACCGTACTTCCCTCTTTACCACAATGAACAATGGACATACAAAGTCCATATCACAGTAAACGTTGCACCGATCCACTTTTCGATCTGCCGCTCCATTCTTCCCTCACTCGTGAATAAGACCCCAAGATACTTGAACTCCTCCACTTGGGGCAGGATCTCATCCCTTACCCGGAGAGAGCACGCCACCCTTTTCTGACTAAGGGTCATGGTCTCAGATTTTGAGGTGCTGAGTCTCATCCCAGCTGCTTCACATTCAGCGATGAACCACTCAAGTGAGTGTTGGAGATCACAACTTGATGAAGCCAGCAGAACCACACCATGTGCAAAGAGCAGAGATGCGATGCTGAGGCCACAAAACCGGACACACCCTATGCCTGTAGCTGTGCTGTAGCTAGAGATTCTGTCCATAAAAGTTATGAACAAAATCGGTGACGAAGGGCACCCTTGGCAGAGTCCAACTCTCACCGGAAACGAGGCTGACTTATTGCCAGAAATGTGGACCAAACTCAGCGGTGGTACAGGGACCGAACAGCTTGTATCAGGGGGTTCGGTACCCCATACTTCCGAAGAACCCCCGACAAGACTCCCCGAAAGACACGGTTGAACACCTTCTCCAAGTCCACAAAACACATGTAGACTGGTTAGGCGAACTCCCACGCACCCTCGAGGATCCTGCCAAGGGTGGAGAGCTGGTTCACTGTTCCACGGCCAGGACAAAAGCTACATTGCTCTCTTGAATCTGAGATTTGACTTCCCGATGGACCCTCCTCTTGAGCACCCCTGAATAGACCTTACCAGAGAGGCTGGGGAGTGTGAACCCCCTTATAGTTGGAACACACCTTCCAGTCCCCCTTCTTAAAAAGGGGGACCACCACCCCGGTCGGCCAATCCAGAGGCACTGTCCGTGATGTCCACACGATGTTGCAGAGGCATGTCAACCAGGACAGCCCCACAACATCAAGAGCCTTTAGAAACCCCGGTCGAATCCCATCCACCCCCGGGGCCCTGCCAACAAGGAGCTTTTTAACCACCTCAGTGACCTAAACCCCAGAGATATCCTCAGAGCATCCAGACTCAGCTTCCTCATGGGAAGGCGTGTTGGTGGAATTGAGGAGGTTTTCGATTCTCCCCACTGACTCACAACAACTTGAGTTGAGGTCAGCAGTGCCCCATCCCCACTATACACAGTGTTGACGCTGCACTGCCTATGTGTTCGGAGGTTGCTGCCACGAGAGGCACCAGACAACTTACAGCCACAGTTCTGGTAGGCCACCTCAGCAATGGAGGCACAGAACATCGTCCACTTGGACTCAATGTCCCCCGCCTTCCCCGGGATGTGAGCAAAGTTCTTTCAGCTGTGGGAGTTGAAATTCCTTGTGACACGGGAATCTGCCAGCAGTTCCCAACAGACCCTCACAATATTTTTGGGCCTGTCACACAGATCTTCCCCTACAATCAGAACCAATTCACCACCAGCTGGTGATCAGTTGACAGCTTCGCCCCTCTTTTCACCTGAGTATCCAAGACATGCTGTATGGTGCATAAGCACATACAACAGTCAGGACCCGTCCCCCTACCTGAAGGTGGAGGGAGGCTACCCTCTTATCCAACCCTAACATAGAGGTCCTCCATGGGCAACTCCAGTGTGGAACAGAGTCCAACCCTACTCAAGAGGAGTGGTGCCAGAGCCCAAGCGGTGCGTAGACGCGTAACATATCGGCACGAGCAATAGCTGGCGGAGGCTCATTTGCCAGTGAGGCTTGGATGGACGTCGGCTGTGGCTTGGTCGGTGAGCAGCAGGAGGCACAACGCAACACCCGACTTGGGCATCTCCTGTGGCTGCCACGCAGAGGACCTGAATAGATGACCAAACGGATTCCCCAGAACGGATTGAGTGAAGAGGACTTGGGCACACAGGATGAAGGCATTTACTTTACACCCCACCCTCCCACCCACGCGCTCTTAAATACGTACACTCATAATTACAAATTTTACAGTACTGACGCAGCCCATCAATGTGTTTTATAATGATCTCCGCTTTAAAACCCTTAAAGCCTTAACTCTGTTTTAAAGCCCTTCTTTGAAAACCTACACCTGTGTTTTAAAACCCTAATTTGAAACACTAACCTGTTTTAAAACCCTACTTTTAAACTCTGTGTTTTAAATCCCTACTTTGAAACCCAATTTGTGTTTTCAAATCCTATTTTAAAAGCCTAAACCTTCTTTGAACCCCTAATCGTGTGTTTGACAACCCTACTTTAAAACCCTAACCCATTTTTTTAACCCAATTTGAAACCCTAACAAACTTTCAAAACTGTACTTTCAAACCTTAACTCCGTTTTAAAATTTTTGTTTGTGACCCTAACCATCTGTTTCAAAACCCTACTTTTAAAATCTAACCCTTTTTTTTTACTTTGAAACACAAACCCTGTTTTAAAAGCTTACTTTAAAGCCCTAACACTGTTTTAAACCCAACTTTTGAACCCTGTTCATGTTTTAAATCCATACTTTGAAATGCTAAACCTATTTCAAACCCTACTTTAAAACCCTAACCCTATGTTTTAAAACCTAACCTTATTTTAAACTCTACTTTGAAACCCTAGCCATGTTTTAAATCCATATTTTTAAACCCTAATCTTTTTTTAAACCCAACTATGAAATCCTAACCTTGTGTTTTAAAACCCTAATTTGAAACCCAAACCCTCTGTTTCAAGACCCTACTTCAAAACTCTAACCCTGTTTTAAACCCAACTTTGAAATCCTATCCATGTTTTAAATCCATACTTTGAAACCTTTATCCTTTGTTAAACTCTGCTTTAAAACCCTAAACCCCTGTTTCAAAACCATACATTTCAAACCTAACCCTTTTTTAGATTCTTCTACTAACCCCAACCCTAACCATCTTTTAAATCCATACTTTCAAACTTTAACTCTGTTTTAAAACCCCAATTTGGAACCCTAACCCTCTGTTTCAAAACCCTACTTTTAAAACCTAACCCTTTTTGACATTCTACTTAAAATTCTAACCCTGTTTTAACACTCCCTTGAAACCCTAACCCTGTTCTAATCCCGACTTTTAAACCCTATCCATATTTTAAATCCATACTTTGAAACCCTAATCGTTTTTTAAACCCTTCTTTGAAACCCTAACCCTATTTTATACTCACTGAAGAACTTATTGACACAAATACTGCTGTCTTTCCAGTTGGGCATGTTACTCAGATGTAAGTAAGAAGCTGAACTATGCATCTTGTGCCTTCCTTATTGTAAACCCAAATGTTTTCACTCATCAAAAAAAAAAATTGGACTAACAAAAAAAAATATCTTTCTCAAAGTGTGCTGACATTTACTGTCCTTCACCAATAATACTAATAAGTTGTTTAAATTACTAATGGATGTTTGAATTAGGTGGAAGTTTTATGGTTTGCCTGTGCATAAAACAACAACAACAACAAATCCATGTCGAGTCAGTTTACCATCCGGTATACCTTTTTGACTGTTACATCTTTGTAACACAAGGTATTTTGCTTATGTATTTTTGCATACACCAGAGAGCTAATGCTTTCAGGAGTTTATATCAAAACTTCTAATTGGGCTACTGAGTAATTTCTGCACCTTCAGAGTTTGAGACAAACTTGCTATTTTTGGACAAAATATGCATACGTTTGAATGATTTGCTGCCTCACAAATAAGATATATCGTAAAGGAGATGAAGATGATCCACAATCAAAGTTTAGATAAGAAAACTCACCGGAGAAGTATTAAATTGCCTTGTATGATTCCTCATTGATATCACATTCTTTTATGTATGTTCCAAACAATGAATGTTTTGGGAAAATCATCATGGGAATCATGTTGGTTAAGCAGGCCAGCAGGGGCCAATTTTCGCCAAGTGATGCCATCAGAGTGTTGTGGTGTTCTCAACCAAGTGAGCCAAGATTTGGACCAGGGTTAATCCCATGGGAAAACAGCTCAGCGTCTCTGGGCTCCTAGATAAATATCTGCCAATTACAAGTGTCAGACGAGCTGTGTCTGAGCTTGTGTGTGTGCATACGTGCGTGCAATACCTTGTAACAAACACACTTGCTTTATTTTACAGTTCTTCATCTGCAGACCATCCAAAAGTGTGCCGTACATCATGATAATGGTTGCCTTCCAAGCAAATAGAGAAACACAATATTTGTAGTCTTTGGTATAGTCTTTTTTTTTAAATGTCTGAATTAGTTTTATCCAATTAAAAAACTGAATTAGCCAAACAGATATTTAAATCAAAGTCAAAATTATTTGAAGAATTTATTGAACATAAACAACAATGTCAAAACAATCTAATTAGTAAAATGAAGTTTTGAAAAAAAAAACTACTGAAAATGGGCTCCTCCTGCCAAACACACAGCTAAAAATCTGGTGACATTAAAGAATTGTATCAATTTGAGCAGAATACTTTGTACATTTAAAATAATTAATCTTCCTTGGAGTTTAAAAGAAGACCTCTCAAAGTGGTAGTAGTGGTAGTATTCATTGCAGTGTTGACCGATTACTAACGCTACAATTGTGAAACTCACACACACCATCATGTTTTCATCCATTATTGGGAAGCAATTAAAAAAAAAAGCTAACAGGAAATTGAATGCACAATGTCACGAGTTGAAGTGTCCTTTGGTCTGTGCTGCCAGGGGTTACTGTGGGAATTTAAATCCTCCAGATGTCTTACAGTTGGAGGATGAGTACAAGTGGAGGCTACTTTAGGCCTGAATTGTGCTGGACATGAGTGGGAGGAAAGAAATGCAACACAAAGCTTCAGGTTTGAAACCAGAAATGCACTATGAGTGAAAGTTTGTTTTTACTTGTGCTTGCCAATATATACATAGACAATACATTGGACAAATCTCCAAGAAGCTTTTGAGTAACCTAAGTAGTTGAGTGAAAGAGTGCAGACCTTTGAAAACCTGAGCTCACGAGAAGTATTTGTATAGCAGTAGCACCTATGGGGTCACCAGTCTTACGACCAATTTCAAGGGTTCAAAGGAAAGTTAAGTACTTTATTGGAAGGGAAAAGTTGGCATTTCTTTCAGTAACATAAAGTACAGGGTTGGTGTCAAGACAAAACACTTCAATAGATTTATTTACGTTTTTAATGTAATTCTAAATATAAATGTAAAGCAAGTCAAACATTTTGTTGTTGTTTTCAGTAATATTCATAGCTTTGTCTGAATATGTGCGTTAGTGGTTTATGCTGTTGCTCAATAGCTATGCCTTGACAGAACACAAAAGTGCTATAAATTATTGAATAGAACTCTTGAAGTCATACAGCTAAGTAACATTACATGTTGTAACTCCCATTGCAACACAAACCTGTTTGGATGCTCCTCCTGAATTGGATTCCCTGGGCCCACCACCCATAGCTCCCTCGATTGTTTAAACATCTATTTGTCCATGGATGAACAAGAATAATTTACATATCTGTATAATACATAAACTTGTGATAGAGGATTAGCTGGGATGGGCTCTAGCACTCCTGTGACCCTTGTGAAGATAAGCAGCTCAGATAATGGATGAATGGATGAACATACTAATTTGAATTCAAGACTTTGTATGACTTTTTTAACTTTTCAATGCTTTGCTGACAAAAAGTATTATTCATCCTAAATATTCATCAAAGCATCTTTACAGTACATCAGTCTGGCAAGAGGTTGTCACTTTCATAGGTTTTGTTATTTATTTATTATTTTCATTACAGTTGCAAAGTCTTAGCAAAATAGCGGTCGAACATCTAGATGTAAACAGGACCTAGAGTTGTGTCACATTAAAATTAACTTGCTGTTATGTTATCTTTCCTGATCATATTGCTAATATTGAATAGAATACTACCAACATTGCCACTGGCAATAAGTTCAAGCATTAACTGTAATATATTATAGAACATTGTGACTATGTTAGTCTTGTTCAGAGCAATTAAACTGAAATATGAATCGGGTTTTTCATCAACTTATCTCCTAAACTGTGTGATTTCTTTTTCTGAACTCGCTCCTGAAATTTATCAAGGCTAAATAGGATGAACAAACAGCTCATAAAAAGTATTGCCAAAAGTCACTTTGTTTTAGTTAATAACTTTGAAAAGCACGTATCAGCTCGTTCAAAATTATTCCAATCCCGTAGCAGGAATAAACAGCAAGAAGAGATTTACTTCGTCACACATTATTTTCCAACAGTAATTACTGTGAAGGTGTTTTTATATTGAATCCTAATTATATTTTAACAGTCCTGGTCCTCTGAGACAATAATCTGACATATTGCTTAGAGATGATGAAATTGAAAAAGACTTTACTTCCCCAAATTATAATAAAACATTGGTATACACTACATCAGTAGGGAAAAAAACACTAAGCATCCATTCCCAAGAACGTTTCTGAAAGAGTTTAATAAAACAAATCCTAAAAAACAGTTTATATTTTTTTACGCATACCTTAATTTTCACAGAGTGATTATGTTGATAATGTACACAAAAACTGTGCAAACTCCCTGTCTGTAAAATTTGAAAGTCAGCTGTGCTGTACTGTGCTGTGAACTAGTTGCAAAAGCAACTGCTAGAGGAGACTGGTGCGACTTGTGAAAAACGATCTTGTCCTTGATATGTCCCAAGAGGCTTACATCAGATCCAATTGCAGTAAAACATTTTAGTCACCTTGGTGCTGACATGATGTTGTCTGGCTCATATTCAAAATGGTGTCAATGTAGAATGTCATGGACATTTTGGGGATCTATTTTTTCTAAAACATCCATCCATTTTCCGAGCCACTCATCCTCACAAGGGTCACAGGTGTGCCGGAGCCTATTCCAACTGTCACCAGGCAGGAGGCAGGGTACACCTGAACTGGTTCCAGTCACAATCACATCTACGGGCAATTTAGAACAGGAGTGCTAAATGCATCAATCGCGAGGCCATCTTGCTCAATCACGGGACGGCGTGGCAAAAAAAAAAAAAAAAAAAAGACGTCAGTCAATGTTCCCTATAGAATGCCCGCGTGCGCAATTGTGCAACGCTGATGTAGTGTCTTCGCAGATATTCTGCATTGCGCCAAAAAAAAAAGAAGAACCATTGCAGCATTTTGCGATGTGATTCATTGAGTGAGGGATGACTACTGGTTGTTTCATCTGATGGCACAATTCACATACGTACTGTAAAAAATGAAAAGAAGAACCCACCGGTTTCTTTTAGGTAGCACACAGAACTTTCTCTAATAGTGACCGCTGCTCTGCCACACTCTCATTTTCCTAGTTTACCTTCGATGTGGAGTTTGCACCTACGTGAAAGTAGCTGTGTATGTGAGAATTTGTGTCCCTCTTTTCATGTGTTGTCTTATCAAAATATGATACAGTAATCCCTCTCTACTTCGCGGATCATATACTTTGCTGTGAAAAAGTCTTGGCTACAATTAATTCATGATTCAACAAGGGTTAGGGTAATTACTTTTTCCACATGGGGCCAGGTAATTCCCTCCCTTAATAAATTGTAAGTACCATTAGAATACAGCATTTTAAGTTCGCTTGGGTTATATTAATCAGATATTTACATTTGTTTGCCGATCTTAAAGTTAGGAAACTATGTAAAAATATAAAAATTGACACTATATAAACTGTGTATGATAACAGAATAATCATGGAAACTGTTCCAGATTGTTTATGAATGGATTCATTTCCTTCCAGGTTTTTGAACCATAAACCCAAAGCACTCCCAAGCCTGACCTTGAAGATAGCCCGTAGGTTGTAACCCTTGTAAAAAAAGTTTCATGCATTCATTTAGGAGGTGTGGGTCTGCAATTAAGAAGCAGTTCAGCATCTAGGTTTTGTCATAGAGTCAGAGATGGCGAGACAATGATCTTCAGTCCTTAATCTTTTCTAGTGGGAATCAACCAGTAGACAATGGAGATGTACATGTTCAATAAGACCAGGAAGAGGTAAAAGAGCAAACCCTAATTCTGTGTACAGATTTGACTTATATAATAGAAAATGGTCAACAAATCATATGTGGCACTCTAAGTTTTATACATTTTGGTGTGTGTGTATATATAAAATGTGTGTATGTGGGTCTAACAGCTTCTGAATATGGTGCCAAAGTTTTTTTTTTTTCATTTTATACCTTACCTGAATTAACAAAGTCATAAACAAATTTACATTGCAATAGAGCTTGTGCACCTACATCACCGAAATCACGTGACTGGCCATATTGCCGGTCAAACAAAGCATTGTTCAATGCTAAGTCAGTTGAGACGAAACAAAAATATGTCTTATAGCACGACGCCCAGAGTTTTGTCCAATGCCGTTAAACATTTAGAAGGGGATAATAAATGAAGGTACGTGGAAAAATTTGATACACTTGGCGTAGAGGTCCCATATTTAATGCCAAAGTCGATGTTTTCGCCGATAAGAAATTGGAATGTTAATTTGCTTCTGCTTGTCTTGGACAACTGGATATACACATGTATTTGGAGAGTAAGTCTGGACACGTACAAATACTTCGTTGCTGGGTCTGTTCTCAAAAAAGAAAAAAATCCCACATAGTGATGGACCCACTCAGATTTTTTCAATACAAATAGCATAATGTAAATAATTGACTCCTGGTTTTACATAAACATGCATGAATGTCATAACCTGAACGCTAGGGCGGACCCAAATGCATGACTCGGGAGACAGGAAGGCAGTAGAAAGAGGATCTTTATTCATTCTGATGTCGAAAGCCGGGGAGTCAGTCAGAGCGAGCAGT
>NC_084651.1:28558201-28568201 GCF_019802595.1 Syngnathoides biaculeatus
TGCCAATAATTGTGGAACAGGCGATTTAATGAAAAATAAATTCTTTTTTAGTCAGGGATTTTTTTATTTTCTTACAATTCATTTGAGTTGAAGGTTAATTTTCCTAAAATTTTCAGTGTGACAGTATTCTTCTGCAATAAACACTGAATTTATTTTAAGGCTTTTAACACATCTTAACTGGGGGTGCCAATAATTATGAGGGCACTGTGTATATATATATATATATATATATATATATATATATATATTTATTTATTTTTTTATTTATTTATTTTTTAAATTATGGCAGTGTTTGAAAAAAATACTTCTTAATAATTTGAAATTGAGAAGAATAATTCCTACCTAAAATGAAATTATCACTACATTGGCATGTATTCCGTTGGCCACCATCCATCCCGTTTAGTTGTCGAAATACATCGATCTTTTCCGCTGGTATTCTATACAATGGTATCTTTGAAGAACTGCCTCATCTATTGTGACAACCAACAGCACAACAGGTCTCACAACATTGTGAAAAAAATCTGTTACGGTCCAGTGACTCATTCCCGGACAACCGAGCAACTTTGTTTGACTAGCAAAATGGCGTTGTAAACAAAAGGGACGTCGGACGCACAATCTCTATACCTCTTTAGGATTTTCAAAAATGCCTCTTTTCTGTCCAAGGGAGCATGTGCAACAGCAGCTGCTTGTTGGGTTGACCCTTGAAATTTAAATACACTAACCTGCCACTGAAGTTTTCACCCGACTTGGAATGATTGCAGTCGCGCCATGGCAAATTCATTTTCACCGGAGTCAGCTCTCCCACAGAAGAAGTTGGAAATTGCCAAATTCTCCGTCTTATCCTTAAGTTTCCTTGACATTGTTGTGTTGTGTTTGGCCGATTTCATATGACTTCGCAACGCACATTCTCCCATGTTAGACAGGTTTATGAGTTTACTGCATGGAGAACATTTCGCTTTATGAATGTCGGAAGGTGCTGGCCACCTCCAACTCAATTTCCTAACCATGTGTCATTAAATCGGCACTTTCCTGGCATAGCCGTAAATGAAAGCTTTATTTGTTTCACCAAGCTCAGACGCACACTACTTCCACACTTGGATGAACTGAACAAAATTACATCACTATGAGAAATTTTGAGAAACTGGAAATGCGCAAGAGTTATCGCTCTTCGCTTGAGAGGTTTATTGTTTTAATTAAAACACATGATAACCAATATTTTGAGCTGCAACAAAAAAATCCCATGACATTCCCTGACACAAGCCAAATATTTTATTTACCGGACTTTCCAAGATCTGGACAATCCAACGTTTCATCCAATGATAATCCCAAAATTCCCTGATACGAACGAACCCTGATTGATGGATGTCTGGATGGATGGATATGATACCTTTGTATGTGAGGATGCTCGTGGAAAAGTACAGAGAAGGTCAGGAGCTACATTGTGTCTTTGTAGACCTAGAGAAAGCCTATGAGAGAGTAACGAGAGAGGAACTGTGGTACTGCATGCGCAAGTCTGCTGTGGTGGAGAAATATGTTAGAATAGTAAAGGACAAGTATGAGGGCAGCAGAACAGTGGTGAGGTGTGCTGTTGGTGTGTCAGAAGAATTTAAGGTGGAGTTGGGACTGCATCAGGGATCCGCGCTGAGCCCCTTCCTGTTTGCGGTAGTAATGGATAGGCTGACAGATGAGATTAGACTGGAATCCCTTTGGACTTGCAGTGAAAGCAGGGAACAGGCGGAGAAACAATTAGAAAGATGGAGGCACGCACTAGAAAGGAGAGGAATGAAGATTTGCCGAAGTAAAACAGAATATATGTGCATGAATGTGAGGGGCAGAGGAGGAGTGAAGCTTCAGGAAGAAGAGATAGCGAGGGTGGATGACTTCAAATACTTGGGGTCAACAATAGAGAGCAATGGAGAGTGTGGTCAAGGAGTGAAGGAACGGGTTCAAGCGGGGTGGAACAGTTGGGGGAAGCTGTTTGGTGTTCTATGCGACAGAAGAGTCTCCTCTAGGATGAAGGGCAAAGTTTTGTTTGCTATGTTGTTCATCGCCGCCGCAGTCCACGATGAACAACGCCGTCGAGCCGCGGCGCTTTACTGCGTTGTCATCACACACGGCTGAGTGAGGCATTGTCGGCTGCGTTCTTGAGAGCCGCCACTGTTCTCGAGCCCGAAGGGCAGCCTCCGCTGGTGAAGCAACGCAGCAGCCCGACGCCGTCTGATGCGCACATCAACACATTTCGTACGCGGACCTTTTGTTACGTTATGAGAGACGGATAACGTGGTCTGCCCCAAACTATTTTTTTTTATAGTAGCTGTATACACACCTGTCATTTGGAAAACACGAAGGTCTCGTCCTCTGCGCCCGTGCAATCCATTTTTCACGACGAACCGGGTCTCTTGCAAATTTATGAAAGGGAAATCCATTCTCCCCAGTGTTCAAGCAATGTCCAGCAATGCAACAAGCCGGCATTTTGGCTAACACGAAGGAACAACGAGCTACCTTCCCGGTGGTAAAACTAATGGAAAGAAACGAGTCCACTTGGGGGCGCTTCTGTCCTTTGTGTCACTTCCTGCTTCTTCTCGAAAATAAATCCCTCGAGAGGATTTTCATGGTGGGAGTTACAAAAATCTGTATACGTCAAAATCATGTTTTGTGGTGAAAAAAGGCATGGGCCCATATTGGCTGCCGTTTATTCATTAATAACGTACTAAAAATCATCCAATTCATGATAGCGGCCCTTTAAGATTAATGTTATGTTGCCTCCTATTTTTAAAATATAGAATTAGCTTTTGTGCACTGTAATGTCTGTGCTTTCATCCTTGATCACGCTGTGCCAATGTGGAATTTTAACATTATACACCATCTCAACCTGTACTTTCTACTTTGGCTTCAGACCAGACCTTTTTTACTCAAAAAAAAGAGAAAATCTCATCCAGTTTTCACCACTTTTTTTCCTTCTATTGTTCACATAACCCGACATTCAGTAAAGCAACAGCACTTGTTTTTATTTTTCTTTTACCATTATTATCGAGAGTAAACATAAGCAGCATGTCTGACTCTCTTTAGTCAACATTGCCCAAACTTTGTCGCTAACTAAAGCACTATTGGGTAGACGGTGTTTGTAATTATGAGTGTACACCTTTAAGAGCCAGAGGCAGGCGGAGTCAGGTAAACTAGCAGGAGACCTGTGCTTCTTTGTTAAAAAAAAAAAAAAAAAAAAAAGAACTAAGGCTGTGGTCCACTGTTGTATTGGTTTTCATGTGCGCTGAGAATGTCTATGTATTCCTATTCGTAACAAATTTTACCCGCATGATTTTTCGTGCTCGACTGTGCAGATTTGCAAGTGCGATGGCACACGGGCGCAATTTTGGCGAGGCCTTATGTCACAAGCTCAAAAATGAAGGTGTTGATTTGGCTGAAAAGGAGATCTGTTTACCTGCAATTGCTATTGCTAAACCATGCAGAAGTCTGTCACAGCTAATTCGATACGGAATGTGAAATTAGAAAACTGAAAGTAAAAACATGTAGCATTGAATTGTCACTGAGGATCCACTAATCTTAAATTCAGAGCCAAGTTATTGGAATTAAGTTCCAAATTCCATCCATTTTCTTTGCCGCTTATCCTCACAACGATCGCAGGTAGTGCTGGAACCTATCCCAGCTGTCAACGGGCAGGAGGCGGGGTACACCCTGAACTGGTTACCAGCCAATCGCAGGACACATTGAGACAAACAGCCACACTCACAATCAAACCTAGTTCCAAATTAATAAATTCACTTCAAATTTGACTTTTCCAATTTAGTTATTCAATGTAATGATTGAAAAATAATGAAAATTCAAATGATGTTATACAATTTTTTAATGCAATAAATCAAGTTTAGCAAATTCAGATTCTGGTGCACATATTTACGATCTTAAACCTTTTATTCTGGTGCATTCTGTTTTTACATCCCTTCTGCTTGTTGTCTTTAAAATGTATTTTTAAAAAGTATTTTATCGTACGCTATCTTTCGTTCTATATTAGTCTATTACTTTTCATAGAGCGCTCCTAATTTCTTATAATAATACAACGTGACTAAAACATACATCATAGGCAATACACGGGAGCGACAGTGTAGATTACTGAAGAAAAAAAGATTTAAGACATAAATGAAGATTTTGTACATGGTTCTCACACGTACACAAAGTAATTTTAGAGCTGGTCTTCACTTGCCAGTATTCTTAAATGACGCAGAACACGTCTGTCACTATTAAGGCTTTGTCAAACTTCACTAGTCACGTTGCTTCCAATTCAACGACGCTGCAGCACCAAAGATAAGCAGCTACATCGTATTGATGCCAAATTACTTCATTCAAAGACGTATTATAGGGAAAGCCTAAAATAACTGAAAACATAACCTATGTCTAAAATACCACCGGTTTCATCATTGTGAAACAAAGTTTAGAAAAACATTTCCAAATACCTTGGAACCTCCTCCAGCTCCAAATCATGTTGATAGGCTTCAAGTACCTGACACATTGGCAAATGTGTGTGTGTGTGTATATATATATATATATTATCTGCTATGAATAACTTACTTTATACTGAGCTATGGGTTAGCCGACATGCCTATAAACTCACGTCATTGGCCTGTTTTTTTCTGAGATTCAACTCACTTCCGTGGACGTCTGCTTCTTCTGAGTAGGCAAATAACGCGTTCACTTACACTATCGCCAACTACTGGTATGGAGCTCCTGATTGCTTTGTATTATTATTCTGATCCATCCATCCATTTTTTTAGCCGCTTATCCTCACAAGGGTCCCGGGAGTGCTGGAACCTCTCCCAGCTGTCAACGGGCAGGAGGCATGCCACAACATGAAATGGCTGCCAGCCAATCGCAGGGCACATGAAGACAAACGGTCGTACTCAAGGATCACACCTCGGGGCAATTTAGAGAATAGGAGATGTGGGAAGAAACCAGAGTTCCCGGAGAAAACCCACGCAGGCACTGGGAGAACATAAAAACTCTACATAGGTCGGCCCGGGATTTGAACCCCAGTCCTCAGAACTGCGATGCCAACAGTGAAACCAGACTCACCGCCGTGCAGCCTACTATTATTATCAATATGATTACTTTTTCAAGTAAAAAAAGAACTTTACTGCTGGGTAGTAACACGATACTCTTACTCCCTTACACTTATTCAAATAGCATGTTGTCACAAGTGGACTTGCCTTCACAGTTTTAATACTACAGACGTTTTACTGTAGAAAAAAAATAAAATTAATAAAATAAAATAAGTACTTTTTCTGATCTAAGGGCCACTCGTACACTTATGTATCAGTTATTTATCAACTATTTCATGTGTAATATATCTGTTAAGAAAACAGCTTTGAATTTCGCAATGTGCAGTATTTGCCGCAATCCAATTTAAGGGCTAATGACGTCAGAGTCATTTAACCAATCAAAGGGCAAAAGGATGGTTCAAGTGCGAGTGACTTTGCAAGGTTCACCAATCAATCACCAATCAAACGACGTGTTGTTTCGTTCAGAAGAACGAATTAGTTTATGAAATGAGTCCTTGTTTTAGCTTGGTCGCTGCCTGCACTGATCTAAAAAAAATGAAAAAAATAAAAAAGACTGGATGGCACATTGGCCACCAAAACTGAAGTCGCCATCCGTCATCTTGATAATCCTAAAACAACCATGCGAACCTGTGCAGGCCAGTTTCGCAAAAACATTCCACAGGTAAGTTGGAAAAATTTACTTTGACACTGTTGAAGTTTGTTTGCAAATGTTTTTTTTTTTAAATTTAATTTTCTGATTAGCTTAGTTCACTTGAACAAAGTTTTGTTTACAGTTGTTGTTGTTCACTGTCCACACTCTGCTTCACTTTTATAGGCTGATGGCTTTTCCCGAAAAAGTGATGTAAATATTTTCCCAAACTTCATCAGTGGATAAGCAAGAAAACACATTTTATGTCAATTTTTTGATGAATTTCATATTACATAACTCTGCAAATTGAATTTGATTTTCAAATGCAAGGAAACAATTTTTCTGTTTGAAATAGGACGTCGCAGAGACAACAAATGAACAATGCGTTTAGCATGTATTTTCCCATTGCGAGTACTTATTTCCAAAAATATATTGAACTGATTGACTTGAAATTTTATCTTTTTATGACAAAAAAATGCTTAGTTTTTTTCCATGTTATGATGATAGTGCTTCACAGCGTGTTTTGGGAAAATGTCACGGAAATATTCTGAATACAAGCAAATAATGTTGATGAAAAATAACTATACTTTAAGTAATTGAATGTCTAATTTCTAATGCAAATGATCTTATCTAGATGAAAATATAACATCAACTGTACCATAAAATACGTATCCTGTTAGATGTTTTTTTCCCAAAAATATGTTTTTGAATTAAAGTCCACGAACTTTGACGTAGTTTCCATTACCTGAAAAACCACTCATTTCGGGGGCGGAGCCTCAGATGTCTCTCAAGGTGGACCAGCTATTGTGCGACTTACAAGAGCACGGAGGCTCACTGGTTTCGAGAATTCCTCAGTGATTATAATCTAAAACCAATCCATAACAATGGTGAACACGTGTGTGGTTCAGTTTTGTAGCAATTCGAATAATTCTGGTCGCAGTGTACATTATTTTCCCAAGGAGCCAAGCCTCAGAAGACAGTAGGTAAGCTTTGTGCAAACGAAGAGGACTAATTTTTCCAAACCTGGTCAACACTCATATGCAGTGAACATTTCACCTGAATCTGGACGTGTGTCAACAAGCTTAGCCCCCCCACACAAAGGACCAAAATTGAAAAGAGCTTTTGTTAAAAGACAAGTTGCTGAGGTATGTTGATAATCTTTTATTTCCTGAAAACGTTGAACATTGTTTACATGGTTGAATGATAGAAGCACACGTCGTACTTGGCAAAATCAATATCAAGCCATCCATCCATTTTCTTTGCCGCTTATCCTCACGAGGGTCACGGGGAGTGCTGGACCCTATCCCAGCTGTCAACGGGCAGGAGGCGGGGTTCACCCTGAACTGGTTGCCAGCCAATCGCAGGGCACATGGAGACAAACAGCCACACTCACAATCACACCTCGGGGAAATTTAGAGTCACCAATTAATGCATGTTTATAGGATGTGTCAGGACACTGGTGTGCTCAGAGAAAACCCACACAGGCACGGGTAGAACATGCAAACTCCACACAGGCGGGGCCGGGATTGAACGTGGATCCTCAGAACTGTGAGGTTAAAACTTTACCAGCGAGGCCACCGTTTTATCAACAGGTTTTTTTATTTTATAAACTTTAAACCTTACTTTTCTATGAATTACAGATGTTGCAGGAAGCATCTTCTGCACAAGAGGTTGACATCGAACCAGCAGATGCTTAATCTCCATCGTTGGTCCATTCCAAAAGTTGCCAGACTGAAGTGCCTATTCATGATGGAACACATCTTTCCGACAGCGGAGAGAAAACTGCAACATGTATTTCAACCTCAGGTTTTCTCAGAGTACTCTTATTGAAAGACCAAATAATATTTCTGTGCGAATGTTTTGTAACATTTATACAAAATACAAGCATACAATTCAATTAAAAGAAATGCTATGATTCTAGTTCTGTGGTGTATGTTTACTTCATATACAAACATAAACATTTCAACAAAGGGGGAAAAAAAAATCAGGATGTAGACCATTTAAATCCTGTGTACTCTTGGCCCTCTAGATCAGGAAAGGTGTCACAAATCCTTGACACACAACAGGATGGAAGTGGCATGCGGTTATTTCCGCCCAAAATTTACTAACACCATCTCACAAACTGTGTATAAGCAGTATGTCACATTACCCAGAAAATATGACAATTTACCAGGATGGGACTTTGAATAAGCATTGATTGGACAAATGCTGCTTTTAGTAGGGCAACACAGAGGAGGAGCTGTAAAGCGTTGGCCTCACAATTATGAGGACCTGGGTTCAATCCCGGCCCCACCTTTGTGGAGTTTGCATTTCTACCCGTGCTTGCATGCGTTTTCTCCAGGATGTCCAGTCAGGATCTCCACTTACTTCTGCTCAATGACAGCTGGGATAGGCTTCAGCTCTCCTGTGACCGTTGTGAGGATAAGCGATGAAGAAAATGGATGGATGAACAGGCATGAGCATTTCACGGAAACGATCGTTCCGTTACCGTGTCGTTACCCAGCCTGAGAAAACATGGAACCGAAAGTCTGTTTCCCAAATCTCAGGGCTTACTTTTAATAAAATTCGCCTATGTGTGGAATGTAAAACAAGTTCTCAACGAAATACAACAATCTGTATAAAACAAACCTACATGAACCCCTTTACTTTTAATGATTAAAACACCCAGCTTTGTCAGTGTGGTTTACAAACAGCACCGGTTTCCGCTTCTGCGCTACGCATGCGCAAGATTGAGTTATTCATATCCGGGTCACTCAAACGCTAGTCAAACATGTCTGTTGCTAAGCGTAAAAGACAAAATGCTCATGCCTGCTAAGGCTTTATTCTGAAGTACATGTAAAAACCGGTTCCCATGAGCATTATCAATGGGAACCGAAAAATCGTTTCCCACCGTTTCCCAGTACAAAAATCAACGGAACCGAAAGATCGGTTACCATACATGCCGAAATCCTCAATGCCTGGATGAATGTAAATGGCAAAAAGCTGGGCTGATTAGGAGAAATATTAATGTTATTTTCAAAAATAGCTCTTACTTATTTTGTGGAAAATCCTGTGGCTGCTGATACTGTTCCTGGAATTGTAAATGGCCAACCTCCAGTACCCATGGGTTCAGACAGCTGGCAATAAATCCTAGGTGCTCCGTCATGCGCTGTAGTTGGTCTGGATATCTGCCATTTTCTGGTGAATATGTTGACTTTCATGGCAACAAAAACTCTCTTCTGTTATTTGCATAGGAATGCAGCATTCACATGCAGACCTGTGGCTATAACAAATAAATAAAAACCTATTCAAATTCACAAACATTTACATGCTTAAACACCCTTATCAGTCCAGTAAACGGAACCATTCACCACTTTTGCCTTTGTATTTGAAGCGTTTAGTGCTGAAACAAAACAAGACACCGGTTTACTATTTTAAAGAAAAAGTTTTGGGGCTTTTTTCTCATGACATCTTGAATAAATTGTGACTAAAATGGGGTTTGGACAGGTCTGAGTGCTGTCTGGTTATGGCATCAGTTGAGCACGGAAATTACATTGATGGAGAAGCAAGTTAAGACCAGCTATTGGTCTCAAGTTAACTCAATACCGTTTTAAACAGATTTCATTCATTGAAATCTTTATTTGTGAAAATATACCAACTTGGACAGTGGATTACGTTACCATCTTCTGTGTTTTTTGGTGCAATGATAAACGAGCCTTGTACACACAAAATAGTGACGCATATCGCATAACTGCTGATAGTTTCTCAGACAAGCACAGGCAGATCCATCGCGCTGGACAATGAACAGCCGAGAAGTCGCGTCACTATTTGCTAAATACACGGCGTTTGCGTATTTTTAAAACAAGACTGCAAACTTCAAACATATAGTGAAGAAGATAAGTATTTGAACACCCCACGATATTGCAACTTCTCCCGCTTAGAAATCATGCCGGAGTCTGAAATTTTCATCGTAGATGCATGTCCACTGTGAGAGAGATCCAGAAATCACAATGATTTTTTTTTTTAACAATTTATGTGTGATACAGCTGCAAATAAGTATTCGAACACCCACCTATCAGCTAGAATTCTGACCCTCAAAGACCTGTTAGTCCACCTTTAAAAGTCCACCACCACTCCATGTACTATCCTGAATCAGATGCACCTGTGTGAGGTCGCTAGCTGCATAAAGACACCTGTCCACCCCATATAATCAGTAAGACTCAAACTTGTAACATGGCCAAGACCAAAGAGCTGTCCAAAGACACCACAGACAAAATTGTACAACTCCACACAGCTGGAAAGGGCTACGGAGAAATTGTTAGGC